>NC_081559.1:63311342-63497635 GCF_022355385.1 Mustela nigripes | reverse complement strand
TGGGATCGAGCCCCACATCGGGCTCTCTGCACAGCGGGGAGCCTGCCACCCCCGCCCCGGCCCGCTGGCTGCCTCTCTGCCTACTTGTGATCTCTTGTCTGTCAAATAAATAAATAAAATCTTAAAAAAAATGAAAATTAAACCCACAATGAGCTATCACTATATGACTATTAGAATGGCTAAAATAAACACTAAATAAAACAAACAGGCAAACAAAACAGCTGACAATAACAAGTGCAGGGAAGAATACAGACCCACTGGAACTTTCATACATCACTGGTGGGGATGCCAAATGGTACAGTCCCTCTGGAAAACAGTTTGGCTGTTTCTTACAAAGTTAAATGTATGCTTAGCACATGATCCAGAAATTCCACAATTCCACTTCTAGATATTTCACTGAAATAAAAACCCATCTTTGTAAAACAAACAAACAAACAACAGCAACAACAAATCCCCAATCCCTGCATGTATTATTCACATTTGGTCAAAACTGGGGACAACCCAATGTCCCTCAGCTAAGGAACAGATAAACAGACTGTGGCACATTCACAAAATGAAATACTACTCAGCAATAAAAAAGAATAAATAATTGACAATGTAAGAACGTATATCAATACATATCATCCATAAAGCATTTGGATGAATCTCAAATGCATTTGGGTAAACAAAAGAAGACAGACTCAAAATACTGTATACTGTATGATTCCATTCATAAAGTAATCCTGAAACGAGAAAATCATAGAGACAGAGTAGTTCAGTTCTCTGTTAAGGATGGGGGGGGCAGTTTAACTAAAAAGAGATTGCATAATGGATTTTTTTGGTGAGTAAGATGATGGAACTACTTCATGTCTTAATTGTGGTGGTGGTTATATGACTTTATATTTGCCCAAACTCCTAAAAACATAAACCAGAAAATGAATCTTATCATACATAAATTTTTAAAATATGAAAATGAAAATTCAGAATAGCAAAAAAAGAAGGCACTGGGATTTAGGAAATCCAGCAAAAGATTAGATTCTTATCTACCTAGCCTTGCATGAGAGTGGAAGCACCTGGAGGGCTTGGGATTTGGCTGCAGTCATTTTTTGCAGCAAGCCACATCTTGCACGTGCTAGGATTTGTGCAGGCTAGAGTTACAGCTACAAGGTCTCAGAGCTCAGAGGCTTTTCTGCCAATACTGGGTCTGGCCCACAATCTCCAGGGTGGCTGAACTGCCTGTCCATGGACACCAGATACCCCCAGGGGAATCCAACTAATTTGGTGCAGTTTCAAACACATTTTTCTTTCTACTGTCACCTACTTCTTTAGAGCTAGAGTCAATGGAAAAAATTATTATTTTAGTTAATCCTGTAAAAGTGAGAAAATAAGGCAATTCTGGAAATATATTACCTTTTTAAGATGACCAGCATCTTGTTAAGCAATAACTTCCTAAATGAAATAACAAGGGTAACAAGATTCTAATTTAAAACTTTGCAATTTCCAAGTGTCTCTCATGTACTTCAGGCAATGTCAAGTACATTTTAAAATGGGGAAACTTTAGGTGTCTCGTTCAGTTGCTGGTGACAACACCAAGAAAAGATGCATTTTATGAACTTGTCAGAGGCAAATATCGACTTGACACACAGGGAATAACCTTTGTTTTTCTAACTGTCAGTATGAATCTCTAATATTTTAATTTATGTTCTGGTATCTTTGAGAATAAATGTGTTCCTGTCACCAAAATAACCACATCTACTCGGAGTGGAATTTGTAACTGCATCATTGTTTCCTACTGTATAATCTGGAATGCATCTGCTGCACGACTGAGAAGGCTTTCATTAGAAGGGAACGTCACAAATACTAAGCAGGAGGTCTTTTTGCCCACCATTTCTCAGACCATGATGACTTTTATTTTCTTCAAGAAAAAAAGAGAAGAGAAAAGAAAAAAAGAACTCCAGCTAGATGCAAATAAACTCAGTCCTACTGTTCCAGAGTAGAGAAAGATTTTGGTCGTTGGGAAACCTAACGGGTATATATGACTACAGTGTCCAGAGGTTTCTTCACATATTTAACAAATGCCTTTTGAGTTCAAGCTGTAAAGATTTATAAACTTTGTCATACAATTCTCCTTTTGAGAAGATAGTTTATAATGAAACTTATTTAATTACATGTAAGTCTAACTACATGGCTCGCTTTTCCCCTCAGCTTTGCAAGTCAACAAATATGTGTGATTTCGCTGCATGACTGAGGTTTCTAGAGAAAGTTTTATTTCTAAGTTTTATCTCATTTCCTAGGAGCAATGAACAGAAGTAATAGTAGGAGACTCATGTACTGTTGGTGTATTCATATCACTGAATTTTAAATGTTCCCTATGTCAATTGCAAATCCCTTCTTTGACACTGGTTCCAACTCTGATTTTCCATTGATAGGTTTGTCAGACCTACTCATGTGTACCTTCCTTCTCTGGATATAAATCAAGTTGTTATATCTTTAGAGCATTAGTCACCCAAGGGGGTCAAGCCACTTTACATCTAGCTTGTGTGAGTGTGCATGTGTGTGTGTGTGGGGGGGGGTAGTTATTTAAAATACCTTAGAATGTTGAGGAGAATCCTACTCAATAATCCCTTGCCCCACTGCCTGTTACTGGGTCAAGGGCGCAAGTGAGCGACCTGGCCGTTAGGTCAAGGAAGTTTGCTTTGACTTGGTCACGGGGTATTATCCATTTCTCATGTATTATGTTAGTAAACAGCAACAGAATTTGGGTGCTCCTAGAAGATCCTTAGCCAGATTGTGAGGAAGGTATCAAGGAGGGATAATATAAATTTATTAGTGCTACAAGGTTTCAGTAAACTATACATTTTAGACTAGAGTGTCAATGTCCTCGATTCATCGGTTCAGTCTTCATTCAGAGAAGAAAAGGCATTTTCTAAGATATATTATCTGAGTTCAAATTTAAGGTTTAAAGCACTTTGAAGTGCATGTACTGTAGTCAGATTTGGTATTCTGGTACATTGTCATGAAAATGTATTTGCTCCTTACACAGCCGGTATTTTATTTTATTTTTTTCATTTGTTACAACAGAGGCAAGCCAAATAAGAAAAGAATAACATTCATTTGGCTAATGGGCAAATTCTAGTTATCAATCCAATTGTTTAGAAATAACAGCTATTCTGAATTACCTTGGACCAAGAACAAGATATTTGTTGATCATTTCTATTTTCCCTCTAGGAACATGTCTTATATTCCAACCAGCCTTGACAGAGCTTACACCTAAGGGCTCCCACATCCTTTTGAACTCACAGATTTGCCATAGCTCCAAGCAGAACAAGAGAAGAGAACGTTCTCATTAAACTTTCTACCTGGGCTTCTGTTTCCCCTCTGTGTAACTGTTCATCTTACACACACACACACACACACACACACACAAACAACAGGGATGACACTCAGCCACATTTTAATTCCGTAATGAATTGTGAATCATGAGACAATCTAACTGCAGACAGGAACTGTGCTCACACGGTCACACAGGGTCTTCCACGCTGCGTTTTCAGGTAAGCCACTTCACACGGTCACAGTGATCAGAGGGTGATATAAAACCAAATCTGATGACCTCAGAACTGGATGGGATCCCTATTCCTTTCAAAATGCCAGTGGGAGGTGTTTTCTGAAGTGGGTCAAGGTCCTCGCCACCATATTATCTGGTGATGATTCACTCAAAGCAGGGAGCACCAGCATTACCCAAAGGCAGAGCCCACACAAATACATCCCCCACTTGCTTTCTCTGGCCTTTGCAAACCATGCACTACCAAAGTTTCCCCTGACTCATCCCTGAGCAGTCAGTCTACTTGCACAGACCAAGACCCAGGGCAGAAAACCATTACTTATTTTACCTATTTCCATGTACTCATGTTCTAATAAATCTGGAGCTGAAGGAGAGCAGTATGAGGAGTCTCTCCTGATTTGCATTCATTATTTGCTCTGTTATGTTTTGGGCCCTTTAGGTAATTTGGAATAAATCAGGAAATAATTATTTTTCTTTTTTTTTAATCAAAAAGTATGTTTATCTAGGAATAGAATTATAAAACTCATTAAACTCTCAAACTGTGTTCATTTTACATATTTATAAAAGTGTATTCAAGATGCATAAATAAAAATGAATGTTTTTTTTCTGTATTTATGCCAAGATAAATTAGATATTTATAAAACAATAACAAAATAAGACTATTTGGAGGATGAACCCAGTCATGTCTTTGGGCTTCAGAATGCACCAGCAGTGCCTATACCCGAGTGTGCGTGACTTCCTCGGCTATGTAGACAACTACCTTACATGCTTCTATTATTCATCACTCTGTTTAGTGAAAGGTACACACTACACCACATAATTGAAAGGGAGAAGCCAACTTTGAAGGACTGTTATCTATTTAGGGTTAATTTATGAATGTGATGATGGAGGTTAATGCTGGCACCCCAGTGAGGTTATTTGGAATTCAACGACCTGAATAGACTGTATTGTAAGGGGCACTTAAGTTTAATGTAGGCTACAGTACTATTTGGAGCTCTTAAACCTAAAAAAAAGAGAATTTTCCATTGTCACAAATCTTGCTGTTGAAATCTGAGGTAATTGTGTACATAAATGCAAGGTATCTCTTCCATGGCACTTAAGAATGGAGCTCTTTCATTCCATATCTTTTAAGCACAGAATGATTTCACTTCCCAAAACATCTCTTATACTTCCATGTAAATTACTCTTGGCTGAGTTTTATCCCAAAATATTGGTCCTGAATGAGAACTCAGCAGCTCTAGGGTTCTTTGTCTTCAAGGATATGTTTGCAGCTCATGCTTTTCTTTGTTCCTTTTAAGACTATTGAGTACTTTTCTTTAAGGGCTAGAGATGATTCCAGTGCTCAAAAGTCTTTCATTTTTTAGCACAAATACACCAGCTTCTATTTTCACACCTGAATAGTTTACTAGAGTTCTTAAAATGACTCTATTGGACATGGAGCGAGCTACTGAGAAGGAAAAACTGACCATAATTTGTCTCCACAGATGCTGTCCAGTCTATGCTTGATTTAAAATATGCAGCTTTTATACACATTCCAAAATCTTTATTTACTTTTTTATTGATGACCTCACTAAATCAAAGTTGTTCCTTTATGCCCTTCTAATCGTTACTTAAAAAAAAAAAAGCCAACTAAATATTGAAAGAAAACATTAGTTTCCACAATTTTTACTCTCATGAAGATTTTCAGCATTTATTTTATATTTCAAGGCAGAGTCTGCACAGTTATCCACTTAATACATTTTCAGAATACTTACTATCTTTCTACATACAACCTAGGTACTTGATAAGTGTTCATTGTTTTCACCATAAACACAGCTTAATTATTATGAAACCTAGAGGTCGCTTACAGAATATATGTCAGTACTACTATGAAGAAAAAAAATGCATTTTACTAACAGATGTAATTCTACTGCATGGCTGATGAGTTTCAGGTTAATTCACCCTCTGGGCAAGAGTGATAGCAATTGTTTTAAAATCACAACTCCAACAGAATTCTTTTTGTGCTCTAAAGCAAGCATTTTTGGCAAAAGATTAGTTTTTACAGAAGAAAGAATTTTGCCTTTGGGATAGTATTGGTTTTCTCACTATTTCAACCTTAACTTAGCTAAATTGAGCCACTTTTGAAATCCATCACATAAAATGTTCAACCTTAATTCTTCTCTGGCCTCTCAGGGAAAATTTCGTGGCATTCTTTATTCACAAAGGAGCCTGGACACATCCCAAACTCTAAGTGTGAAGGGGTGTCAGCTCTATCAGCATGTAAATAAGTCATTAACAAGAAACAGCTGTCTTCTTAAATTTTGCCTTTTCACTTCATTAAGCTTCTTTTTTTTTTTTTTTGGTCCAGATTTCCTTTGTATTCACAAAACACTTTCTTTTTTAAAAATTTCTTAAGACCTCCTGGGGCATTTGGTTTCCCTAACTGGCAGGAGTAGCGGTCTGCTCCAGAGGAAGGAGACGCATTTTCTTTCTTTCTTCTTTCCTTCCTTTTTTTTTTCTTTTTCCTTCTTTCTTTCTTTCCTTTTGAAATTTCTGAAGTTACCTTCTCAGCTTTGTTATGGGGATGGGCACGGTTTCTCTTAAAAGGGAATTGAAACTGCAAAGGAATCAGAGTAGAGGAAAAAGCAGTTCTCTTGAAATGCCATAGTCTTGATCAAGTCATCTGAATTTTATGCACTGATAAGTATTAGTATTGTTTTCACAGATTTACATGAAAATAGTTTTAAGGTTTATTTTCATCTCAATTAATTATCAAGTGACATGTCATTGTGCTACGGACTATAGGGAATAAAAGTAACCCATTTTGAATCCAAAACAAAGAGGTTAAAAACTACTAGGTGGTGGTTATGAGGGTTTCACTTTTTGAAGTTACTTGTTAAACAGTACGTATGTATTTTATGTACCTTTCTCAATGTACTTTTTTTTTTTTTTTTTAACTAGAAAAGGGGAAAAGAGAAGTCAGAATCTGATCATTTCCTTTTCGAATGTGGGCTTCTTCACTCCTCAAAGTTCCAAACTGATCCAACTAACATTGAGTGTGCCTACTATATATCCCAGGCATCTTGGGGGAGAGGGGTCATTGCTGAAAAAGAGGCAGATTGCTCAGAATGTGGCTATTGAACAGACGTGAGAGTCTATAATATTTGACTTTGTTCTTAACAATGTGTAGATTAAATGTCTTGGTTGAATGTATTTGTAGGAGTCAGATTTTTTTAACCTATGGAGATGTTAGGGGTGAGAAAGATTCAATTTCTTATCTCTATTTCCAGATGCTGGACTTCATTGCTTTGGAAAGACTGAACCTCTGAAGAGAAAACCGTAAGGAGGCTTAGGATAGTACAGGAGTTCCACGCACCCTGGCCAGTTACAAATCTGTGAGGTCCTGATCTACGGCCCTAGGTTAACATATCAGGGTTCTCTCTTAAAAAAAAAAAAAAAAAAAAAAAGATTATTTATTTGAGAGAGAGGGAGCAGAAGGGAGGGGCAGAGGGAGAGAGAGAGAGAAGCTCAAGCAGACTCCCCACTGAGTGGACACCTGTGCGGGGCTCTATCCCACCACCCTGAGGTCACAACCCCAGCCAAAACCAAGAGTCCCATGCTCCACTGAGTGAGCCGTTCAGACACACCCTTTTAAGAGCTCTTTTAAACAATCTCTGCTCTTCTCACACTTCTGCGTCCCCTTAAACATGCAATGTATAAATGAAAAAAAAAAGAGCCTGATTTAGAGTCACCAAACAATAGCTCAAGAATGACTACAATATAAATAAGCACATACATAAAGAAAATGACATGCTTTGAATCCATGGACTTGAGATTCTTCTTTCTGGGAATACCTGTCTAACTCATAATTGTATTTGTAACTTTTTATAAATGGACTCTTTTTTTCATGTGTGCCCTTTCCCCAAGGATGGAGCATAGGGGTGGGGGACAGGGGTCTGATAATGACAGCATTTGGAGGGAAATGGTGCTTTGTATTAATCCAGCATCATCTTCTGAAAATCCATCTTCTTCGGCAGAAGAAAAAAACTGCTACTAAAATTCAAACTTGAATTTGTTTTGATTATTACAAAAAGGGTGCTGAAAAGTGGTTAACCAGTCACTAGGGGACCACTATTTCACCATTTCACACTCTTTTGTACACTTTTTCATTTGGAGACGTTATCTAGAGTCTTGGAACAATACGGCCGAGAAATGCCTTGCTGATAAGAGGCTGCCCGCAGGGAGCTGAAGGTCAAATAGGCACACATAACATTGAATTTTAAAGCCCTCTGCTGCACTCTAGGTTCAAGTGCACTGCATCCCAAACCCTGTCCCCAGTGCACACAGTGGTATAAACAGTGAGAATATTATAAACCCTGTAACATGAGTGTCAGAGGCGTGACATTCTTTATCCCCTTTTTCTTCTCTTTATAGGATGTCCAATTATTATCACATATTTCTTAGGCATCTTAATGCACTGATGGTAAGAAATAAGTTCTACTTATGAGGTCGCTTAAGAAGCTACTGGAGAAGCCAGAGGCATGCAAGTGTCAACGGCTGTTCTTTAGATCAGCCTACGTCTTAATAAATTCATAAGGTAAAATTAATCTGGTAATAAAAGATAATTTTCCTTATGTCTGCAAGGAAGAGCACAAGAACTGAAAAAAAGTTCAGCATTTCATTTTCTGTCAGAACGAGAAGGGTGACTGGGATGCTGCGGCCCGATGTTCAGCTGGTCCTTCTTGTCATTTTAATGCATGGCACTGTTCTTAATTCCCTCCTTGTTCAGCATGTTGCAGGTAGTAGGTTGGCCTGATTATTACTGAGGACAGTGGTTGCTGTGACAGTCAGCTCTCTCCATTCATCAGAGCAATGATTCACTTTCCCGTACCCGTACCCGTACCCGGGGCCCTTCTACTCTCGGTGATTCACAGAAGCGCCCCCGTCATTGTCATTCCAGGCATGTTAATATTACAAATTACGGCCTCTAGTCAAAAATTAGTTCTCTTCATTTAGTATGAAATGGGATCCCTTACTTTAATCAGAAACTTAAACAAGTATAAATTTTCCCCCTCTGGTCTAAAACAATCATGTAGCGGAAACAAATCTTTGTGGTTATTACTTTTGTGTTTAATTTTTCATGTGAAGTAAACTGAGTATGGCTGTATCCTTAAATGAACTCTCCAGTCCTTCTTTAATGACCTTCCTGGCTGTTAATTAGACTTTCAAACTAGTACCTGGGGTTGGACTCCAGCGATGATAGAAAAACTTGAGCTAAATAAATCCAAGAGCGTAGTCATGTATTTTTCATACTAGGCTTTCCCCAGGAGCAGTTAAACTTAAGTAAACAAACCCTCAAAAGGGTGTCTCTGCGACAATAACATCCTCATAGGTCTCGATGAACACAAAATCAATGCAAATCTATAGAAATTCGGCACTCTCCCATAATAAAAGGATACGTATTTTGCAAGATAACAGAGCAGCCTATGACAGACTGGGCTGCAGATGCCCCTTCGTGCACTGGCATGCCTCAGTCTCCCCCCGTGGGGTTGCCTCCAGCTCCCTGTGGGGACAGAGAGCAAAGCCGCAGCAGCTCGGGCCCTGAAGCAGGTAGAAGCCGCCCCTGTGCTCCTGGGTTGCAGCCATCACCCTCCAACTTGTGTAGAACAATGAGCTCTCGCCAGGGGCTTCTCTGACCTCCACTTTCTCACCTTTTTGCTTTCCATGGTACATTAGGGATACTTTCCTTTTAATATTTAGGTTGCATTAGAAAATAGATGGCTCCTCTTCAATCAGGTCTCTCCGTGTGCCAGGCACTATGCTGTGTGATTTATGTGTCATAACATCCCGCAAGTAAAGAATTACTATGCCCCCGCCCCAGTTCTCAACAGAGCACCAGGCTGTGTAGCTGTTGAGCCCATTTCCAGGACGTCTTTCCTTCCCTCTGTCTTCTCAGCACAAAGCGGTACTTTATAAACAAGGAAGCTGACACCTAGGGAAGTTAATTTACTAAGCTAGTAAATCAAACCAAACCAAACCAAACTATAATTTACACTGGTATCTCAAGCCCATACTCTCAGCCATCGTCATATGCTGCTGCTCTTGGCAGCCTACATTCTGTCTTTTGCTACTGGTCTGTGGACACCTTGAGATGGGGCACAGGGTTTTAGTCAATCATTCTCTCTCTTGAGTTTTGCACAATGTTGGATTTTAGCAGTTACACTATACGCGTATGCTCATCTTTTTAAAGGACCTACTATTTGCTAAATGCAAAAGCCCAGCCCCCAGAGCCAGCTGGCCATTTAGAAAACATTTCTGGAGGGCTTCTTCTTCTTCTTAGGGAAAAGGTGCTGCAAGGCTGAGGTCCTTTCACACCTAAAGCTCTCTATCTCCAGACTGTCTGTCCACAAGTATACTATGCTCAGGTGGACATGTTTTGGGGCAGGAAACACACTTATCCTGGCCCACTGCTGACTAAGCCTGGCCATCAGCTGGACTGTGGCCTAAGTGATAAATCAATGTGAGAGGCCTGTATAATAGTTATATGAATCACATCCTCTCCCTGAGAAATCTGAATGTGACACAGAGAAGGCACTCCTACCAAGAGTCATACAATAGAAAAATGCACCAGAAGCAGGGCCGAAGACAACAGAACACGGGAGGGAGCTGAAGTCTGGGCAGAGGGGAGAGCCAGGAGTAGAAGCAGCCAAGTAAGTGAGGAGGGTGGGGTCACTGAGTGGACCACCAAGGTGGCTGGAGTGTCCCCAGTGAAGACCCAGGAAGCACCAGCCTGCAGACTGCCGAGTCCGCCTCCTGGGTTTCCTTCCTTCCATTGTATCCCCATCGCTGTCCAAGAGGCCGCTGCTGAGGCAGGGAAGGGTGGGCATGGGGGGTAAAAAAATGGTGAAAACCCAAGATCTCAATCTCTAAGGAACTATGATCTAATGAGGCAGATGCTGGTGTTCATAGGTGATTATAATCCAAGACTAAATATGCTTGGAGGGGCTGAACACTATATCAAAGCGCTTTCTAAAAGGGGCTCCTGGGACACTGTCGCATGTTCTCACTACAGGCCTAACTGACCAGGCTGGGGATGGAGGGAAAGGAGAGGAAGAGAAAGGGTGGAAACTGGGAAGACTGAAAAAGCAGAAACCTATGATAATTCCGTTCCCACTTGAATTCACATATTTCAGTAATTGCCTGCAGTGCTAAAAGAGAACCTAAGCTTTTTCTTAATATCATGTTTAATAAAAACTCTCTCTTAGTATATTTTGAGTGAGTCGGGTGCTCATTAGAGTGCGGGACAACTAGCAAATGAGTTACAGCACCACATAATGACCAGGGGCGCTGTGCCGACACGCTCAGTCCTGAGCTGGGGAATTCACTCCTCTCCTTCATCTGAATTACGAGCTGGCTTTCTAATGTGCATATGCGACGTCCCAGCGCTAGACCTGGTCCTTCATTACAAAGAAAACAGGACATCAAGTCAAATCAACCACAGGCTGCCCTTTGTATACAAGACCTGGATAAGAAGGGGTCCTTCCCTCTTTTTCAGACTGTGGTGAGTCCAGTCCCAAAACTATGATGGAGAAGGCCACATCCTTCCAGAAACTTAACTGGTCATTCATTTCCAGCCCACGATCAAGCTACCTATACAATGCAGGGCAACAAAAGCCAGCTTTGAGCAGCAGTCTATCTTGCCCCTCTAGACTTCTAGGGTCATAGGCTTGCAGAGCTGGCCTATAGTGCAATGATTCTGTCTGGATAGGTAGACTAGATGCTGTTACACACAGCCCATTATTACCCTGAACTAAACGGCCACAAAAGCAAATTATGTCCTTCAGCCTAATAACAGTTTACACTTTGTGAATGCTCATGGAGAGCCAGGCCCCTTGAAGGTATGTCTTCTTCTTTACCACTTCTTCTGAGGTAGTGGGTGATAATAACTATTATTAGTCCCATATTACAGTTGAGAAGAGGGTTACTTGAGAAAATAAGTTACTTGTCCCAAACAACACGGTTGATAAGGGAGGGATTGATGGGATTTGAACCTACTCATTTGGACTTGAGCCGTTGCTCTATTTATGGCTTCAGTACACTGCTTTCTGGCATTCAAAAGAGTATTTCACTCCCTTCCAGAGAGAATGGAGTGAAACCCTTGTCTGCCTCCTGAAGTAAGCCCCAGTAAACAGGCTGGTTCTTCTGGCTGATTTCTACTCAGGACCCAAGATTCTCTTGGATAGCTACATCATTTCTTTCTCTTTCCACCTCTGGAATTCTCCTGCAGTGATTATGGTTTTTTGTTTTTGCCCCCCCCCCCCCCCACCCCAACCTCTGCTGAGGTTTTCTGGTTGAAACTCATTGACAGAGAGCAGTGATGTGAAATGACTTCTTTTGCCTCCCAGAGCTTAGCCCGGTACTAGTTCAGTCCACGAGCAAAGCAAAGCATATTTCAAATTCCATCCCGAGTAGACACAGTCTGCAGTTTGAGCCTGCCGAGCCAAATTAATTAGAGATGAATATCATAATAGAACGGCACTGATCGTAACATATCGCTGAGAAGTGTTGGTCTGTGTTAATTAACGTGATTTGCCTCAGCACTCAGTATATTTAAATACAATCAGCATGGGTATTTGTCCACATAGACGAATACATTTTTCCATAGTGGCAAAACTCACCTCGGGAAATGACCCATATGTTCAAAGGCTTATCCCTTTTGCCTCTCCCCAACCCCTGCCCACCACACCCACTGATGGCCTAATTGCCTCTACTTGGCTGCTTCAAAACATAATGTGTAACCTTTAGAAAATCTGAATATTTGGTGGTGGAGAAGTGAAAATTGTTGATATAAATGTGGGAACCCTTCTGGGAGACAGACTAAAAGAAAATTCCTAGGCAAGTCCAGCCTGCCTAGAGTTTCCTTTCCCTGAAAGAATCTGAATATTTCTCTTATGTTCATGTAGTTCTAATACTATGCTACACTGATTGCCATTTCTACCAATTAGTGCTTTATTTTAAAAAAAAAATTAAACAGCGTCTTTTAAAAGGCAACTATCTCCTGGAAAGCTAGGGGGTTATAGGTCATGTATCTACTTAATCAAATTTGTCCAAATTTCTTTTCATTTAGTTCAGAAAAATTGAGTTGAGGAATGTGAGTTTTAGCTGAGGGGGAGGGAGGTATAAACTTTGTAGCACTGGGTCATTCCTGAATGTAGGAAAGAGGGAAATCCATCCTCTCTTCCTCCTCTTCTAGAGAGCTTCAGAGGGGTGGGTGGGGTGGGCATCCTCTCTTGGCAATTCAGTTAGGTGATTTAATCCAGACCCTGCTTTTCACTATGCCATGGATTAAAAAGCCTTCTGTGGACTGGCTTAAGCAGTTAACCAATGCATGTACCATGGTTTCTAGAGAAAATTCTGCCTCAAATGTTGAACACCTAAGTTACAAACCAGCCTTTGGAACAAAATCTACTTGAAAGTGGGGACTGTCTGTGCCTGCCTCCACCCCACGGCACACTAAACACACTCATCGGACATTGACTGCTCACGCATGGAAATGCACATCAAAGCAGAAGGCTTGAATGCAGTGCATGGCTCTGTTCACAAAGCCGAAACATCTGGATGAGCTGTAGACTAAGGAGGCTATCCAGATGTTTTAAAATCATTAGCAGGGCAGACAGTACATTTGTGTGATTGACGTTTTTACCTTTTACTTGTTTTCTTTTTTTTTTGTGATGAGTAGCCCTAGTCTTTGTAACTGAAGTGTTGCTTGCTAAATCGTGCCTTTATTCCTGAGATGCTGGGGGTGTTGAACTCAGTGGGTGCATTAAAGACTGGGGGGGACTAGCTCTGGGTAGTCTTGTAAGATGTGGACTTGGTGTGGGTCAGGTAAAGGGGAGCAAGGTGAGTGGCCTGGCTATATATATTCCTTTTTATCCTTTCCCTCCCTTTTGGCACTCTACTCTGGATCGGAGGCTTGATCTCAGCTCTGATTTCAGCTATTTTAAGCCTCTTCACTTTCTGTCCTCCTTCTTATATGTGTCCTGTGAAATCTAATTCAAAAGCAGGATGTACTCTATTACAGTTTTCCCCCCAATACAGTCAGGGCCACAAGCATAGGAATACGTTGGATATTTAGTGTAAATCCTGGTTCATAGGCCTTCTTAGCTCTTCCACCTCAAAAGTTTCTGGAGACTATGTACCGGGAGTCGGTCTTTTAAATATATTCTCTAGGTGAGTCCAGTGCAGACTTAGGAGAGCTGCTGCATTACAACCTTGTTCTCATTACGATGGCTCACGAAACTTTAGCTCTTCAATTTTATTCGTCTATAGAATGTAGGAATCTAAGTGATGGTGGAAAAGTTATAAATCTAAGTATCCGGGTGCTTCTGAAAATGTAATGTAAGCAAGTTAGGAACTTGATAACATTTCATATAGATACTTGCTCTAGAATCTATTCTTAGGTATATTGGGCATTTTTCTGTCTGAAATCTGATTTCCATAGAAGATCAATAGGGGAATATTTACACTGCTAATACGGTAACCATTTATTATTTGATTTTTACAAAATCTTTGCCTCTAAGCAATTGGCATTCAAAACAAATCATTCCTTCTTTAGCCATAATGATACTTTATTGCTTTTGTTCTGAAGTATTCATTTTAGTTCCATTATCCCTATTGTGTAGAGCAGGCACAAAACTAGCCTAAACCCAGTTTATCACAGCAGAAGCTGAACAGAGAGGCTAAATAAAATGCAATCAGATGGGTACCCCCTCCGATTAACAACCAGAAGAGTTCATCTTCTCTAAGAGCCCCCAAATTGGTCTGTGGGGAAGCAGTTTGAGTGAAGAATGTCTAGACTATAAAGCTATAACTCTTCCAAAATCATTGATAAGCTAATTTATTGCTATTAAACCAATTACCAAGTGAGTTGTTTGGCATCAGGATTAACCACCTGATAAATGAATTTCTCCTATATTTTCCTGGCAAAGGCGGGAGGAGAAATGTGGAGACTGGGGACAGAGTGCATTTCAGAACTTCTCTGAAAGCTAGCTCAGTGGAGACACAGGCACTCCTCGAAATGAATAAAGGCTTCATGGGGGCGCCTGGGTGGCTCAGTGGGTTAAAGCCTCTGCCATCAGCTCAGGTCATGATCTCAGCACCCTGGGATCGAGCCCCGCATCGGGCTCTCTGATCAGCGGGGAGCCTGCTTCCTCCTCTCTGTCTGCCTGCCTCTCTGCCTACTTGTGATCTGTCTGTCAAATAAATGATTAAAAAAAAAAAAAAAAGGCTTCACGAAGGCTTTTTCAGTGTCTGAACTCCACTCTGCATAGAAAATGGAAGGTTAAACAAGTGCCTTTGGGACCAGGAACCTTGAAGCTAGGCACAGATTTTACTTCTCAGCAGGTCACATGGTAGGGTTCCACCTGCTGGTCAGCGATTCCCCTAACCATGCATGGTTTTAGACCAATAGTCCCCATGAGGGACTCGGGACTCGCTAGCAGTTTCTGTAGAGGGCTGTGACTCTGGGTATTCCTCTAGTCTGGACATGTGTGAATGGCCTTTGCTATTACCTTAGCTTTCCTATTTTTTTTTTTTCTTTATACAAATGAGTGCTAGTTCACACTCTAGTTTCAAACTCAGGTCTCTAGTTAGATTTTTGGCTCTCAGTTTCCATGAAATGGCCCCCCTCTCTCCAAGGCTCCGTCTGCAGTAGGATCTTCATCAATGCTGGTAGGCCACCATGGTTCTTTTCCAGAATCAGCTTGGGTGCCTAGGAAGGTAGATACTCTAACACGGCTCCAGACCCCACTCTTCACATGTGGATTAATCCTAGGAGTGGAGAGTGCTAAATACAGTTGGTGCTGCTTGCATTTAGCTGTCTCATCTCTTCTGGGTCACTGAGAAAACATCTCAGGTCTGTTCACCTAAAATTCAGCAACTCTACTGTCAAACAGTGGCTTCCCAGATGCGGTTGCTGAAAAGCCATGTGACTAAGGTGTCAGTCTTATTGTTTCCGATTATCGTGAGGTTCTCAACTAGAGTTGTTTTTTGTTTGATGGTTTGTTTTGTTTTGTTTTTAGAGTTTTGTTCAAGAGATGTTAATTTCTTTCTTTTTTAAAATTATTTTTATTAACATATCATGTATTATTTGCCCCAGGCGTACAGGTCTGTGAATCGTCAGGCTTACACACTTCACAGCATGAGATGTTAATTTCTTAGAACTGAAATGTACTTCCCTCTCAGGCAAACCTGATCTAGAGAAGAAGACACTAACTGAGAAACTAAAAGGTAGCTATTATTCTCCGTCAATGACAAAGCCTACAGTTTATTAAAGAACAAACAGACAATCTTTTTCTGGAAATAAAGCTACACAAAAGGTATACAAAATCACATGGGTCTCCTCACGACTATAAAAGCAATATGCTTTACATTTACATTGCCTTTACACGATTAATATCAAGCATTCTTCTTCGCTTTCATCTGTAAGTACATTGAAATTCTTGTCATAAAAAGTAGAAATGTTTTATGAGTGTTTAAATATACACATAAAGGTTAAAAGTATTGCTCCCTTTATTTTAAAAAAATTTCTACAATATAATAACCCATCTTAACTTGAAAGGTCTACCGAACATAATACCTATTATGCTATTCTTTGTTTCCACTGTTCATCTTGAAAATGCTTCCATTTTTAAGTAAAATCCTCACTGCATCTTTTAAAATCTTTTTACAATGTAAAAGTTCTTTATATATTAAAAAAAAAAAAGGTAGACAATATGACTTTCAGTAACTAAGACTCTCATGGAACAATACAATGTTAGGCACAGTGTCTGATTTTCCTGCGGAGGTAGAAAACAGACTTCATAAAGAAAGCATCCATTTTTGGACTCTGTAGCTTTTGTCCAATGTAAGCATAATGCCTATGGCCCTAATCCAGTCAGCAGCTGTCTAGTTCCTGGGTCTTGACAATCGCCTTCTCTGGCCTCTGCTGTGCTGTTTGTAGACATCTACCTGATCTGTAGATCAGAAACTTGGTCTCACATTCCCATGGTGTCTTAATTAAATCTTGCAAAATACTCCAGGAATTAAGTTGCTGGGGAAAACCTGGGTGACTAAATGAGCTGCTCAATCACACAAGTTTCTACTTTTCTGAATATCTCATCAAACATTTCTTGCTTCTTCCCTTGCTTTCACCTCCATCGCCTACCCCAACAGCTCCACTCCCACAATACAGGTATCTTTTATCAGTCCAAAGTGGTGCCTACCAAACAGTCCAATATCCCTACTGGGATTGGCTCTTCTCTCTGAACTGACTACTGTGGTCTACTAGGTAGGAGCACCATTATATTGAGGACTCCTGCTTTTTAAGCTCTTGGAAGGATTTTTATTTGGAATGGACACATGGTTAAGAACGGTTTTTAGTCTGAACTTTTCCCCTGGCCAGCTTCTCTCCTCTACTCCCACTTCAGCACACCCTTCCCCGCATTATTAATACCTGGGAAAACATACTGGGTGGGTTTGACTGTCAGGTACCTCCACTCAGGTCTCAGATGGTCCTCTCTTGCCCTTTATTCAAGCACTCTACCTAGAGCCCCACAAGTTTGACTAAGGGCTTGCCAGTGTAAAGACACATTTGAAATGACTCATTAGTATCCAAAGGAATTCCAACACTTTCTCTGGATGGACAAGCAGTGCAGATTTTTGTGGTCAGTGGTCACTCTGAAGTCAGGTGCCAAAACACGATCCGCAGGGGGCTGGTACCTTATACCAAGCATTAACAAATTATGGCACATAGACCAAATCTGTCCTTCTCCTTGTTATTTTATTTTATTTTATTTTAAGATTTATTTATTTATTTTAGAGCCAAAGAGACAGAGAGAGCACAAGCAGGAGGGGCTGAGGGAGAGGGACACAAAATCCCAAGCTAACTCCAAGCTGAGTGCCAAGCCCAGCATGAGGCTTGATCTCAGGACACTGAGATTACAACCTAAGCTGAAACCAAGAGTCAGACACTTAACCAACTTTGGAACTTAACCAACTCTGGAATGTCCCCATTCTTTGTTTTTGTAAATAAACTTTTATTTGAACACAACCATGATCGTTGCTTATTACATGATATTTCTACCTGTTTTCCTGCTACTGCAACAGAGCTGAGTAGATATGACAGAGACCGAATGGCTCAAAAAGCCAAAAAAATTTACTATCTGACCCTTTATTAAAAAAAGTTTGCCAACTTCCACCTTATGTTCATCAATTACCTCATCTCTCTGCTTGAATCCTAAATAGAATCCTACCTGAGGGGCAAGTACTGTTTCTCAGGTACCAACTTGGTTGAACTACAAATTATTTTCAACAAAAGGGATGTAACCTATTTTCAAATTAGTGACATCTGGCTAAAGGCATTAGTATATGTAGAGGAAACAAAACAAAACAAAACCAAACCCATAAGTCTTAGCTCAAACACTTCTAGAAGAAATTACTTTGAAAAAATGTTGCCTAGAGAGAGGCAAACTTGAGATAAATTATTAACAGTTATTGCAGTCCATTAGGAATTCAGAAAATACTAGTCCCATTCCTTAGCTGCTGCTCTTTTTGCAGTACATTTCCTCTGACCA
Organism: Mustela nigripes; assembly: GCF_022355385.1. Taxonomy (NCBI): domain Eukaryota; kingdom Metazoa; phylum Chordata; class Mammalia; order Carnivora; family Mustelidae; genus Mustela; species Mustela nigripes. Next base: position 63,479,503 of record NC_081559.1, on the reverse strand, counting down.
CACCCCGCTGCTAGACAAATTCAGCCTTACTGTTTTAGAGAGAGAATTAGCATTGATTTTCTACCATTAAATAAAATATTACAAAGGCATGCTTATAAATGATTACATCACCAAGGCTTACAAATAGACAAGATAAACATTTCTTCTCCCTTAAGCTCATCTGCTAAATTGAATCTGATAGAAAGAAAGCAAATGTAAATCAAATGACTAGGTATGCTGACATTTTGTTTCACAAAGTAGTCTTTCTACAAGGTTATACATATGACTACTAAAATTTAAAATGGCTGAAAGAAAGGAAGGGTTTTACACTCTATTGTGCTAAGTTTTTTTTTTTTTCCTCTGCATTGATTAAAATAAAGAAGTCGTCATGTCAATGGGCAAAGCCCGTTACATTGCTTTTATCAAATGCAAAGAGGTGTAAATACAAACTGTAAGGTAAAAGAGAAAGATCATAACTCACCGTCTGACAGCAAAGCTATTAAACATAATCAAAGACTCAAAGTGAACTCACGTTGCCTTTCAACACATTGCTAAAAACCCTTTTTGCTGTAAAACTAGCATAAAATGTCACAATCCTGACACTGCTGTTGGAGAAACTTGGTTTAAGGCATTTAAAACAACTTCAAGACTGCGAATGAAGAGGAGTTACTTACCATAGGATAAGTCACGCTGCATTTAGTCTGGACACAGGGCAGCTCAAGCTGTGATCAATAATTTATTAAAAGTTGGTCTTTCAGGGCATTATAATCTATAATCTTAGGACACTTATTTGCAATGAAAACATATAGTTTGTTGAACGAACGCAGGCTCACACATGTTTACAACAAAGTCAATGTTGTCTTTTACAAAATACAAGGACCATGATTTATTCTCAGGAAGTCAGTTGGACCATGAGGTAAGGTACATGGTTCTATATTGAGAAGTGAAAATCCTGCCCATGGTGTAGGATTCCCAGACCTTGAATGAAAGGAACAGATGGGCAGGTGGATGGCATATGTAGGTGCAAGAGAACAGATATGACAATCCACAAGTATCCTGAGCATTACCTGAAAAGAGCCCATTTGTTTTCTGCTCATGACTTCTTTAAAGGCATGTGTTCCAAAATTCACTTCTTGCAATACATCCGTTTATGAAAACAGTTGTGAACCTAAGGACTTTTATGAGTTCTGTGGGAAGCTTAATCATGACTATTTAGAAGTTGAAGCTGGTCTTCCAAGGCCAGGCCCTGGCCAGCCTTACAGTTTTGCTCTGTCTGGCTCACCAGTGTTTTATTCATGTTCTTTGGACTTCAGGCTCTGGAGCACCACCTACTTCCACTTGACTCTCCATGTACACTCAGCATGGAGTCTGGAACACAGTTTCTACTTAATAAATGCATGTGGCCTACATGACTGCAAGAATAATTCTCAGCACTTACTGTTAAGCAGTGTGAAAACACAAAGGTAGAGAGTGACCTGTCTAAGGAAGACAGGCTTTGGTTGCCAATATCCTCTCAACCTCTGGCCCAATAAGTTTGACCTCAAAACTTTCTCCCATATGCTCCATAAAAGTAAGTCACAAACACTGCTATTTACTGTAGGGTTCAATGTGACTAGCCTATTACAGAATTCAGGCTTCATACTGACTTCAATACTGCCTCTGGCTCCTTTTAATTTGTTGTCCATTAGGTTTCTTCTTTGGAAATTCTGGATCATACACTTCCACACAGTGGTTCACTTTGAACCTTCCCTTAGCCTTGGTACCTTCTAAGCTCAAAAGTCCCTGCTCTAACATCTAACATTTTGACACCCCCTGACCCCCACCATCCTGGTCAACCACAACAAGGAGGGAACCTGGCCTGAAAGGAATAATCTCAGGAAAAACTTCAACAGATATTTTAATTTCTGTTTTCTTCCTTAAAGCTTTGCTGACCTTTGAAAATTTTTAGCAAAGGCAAGCGCAAAAATTATTTTTTCAATGATAAAAACCCAGAATTTTCTAGTTAACTCCCATCTTATGGATAACCGATGGCTTTTCCTAGGTGATCTGCATGAAAAATGTCACTTCCAACTGCCAACCTTTATAGCAATAGGTGAACAGGTTATTTATCACTAAAGTGTTTAGCGTTATTTAACTCTTCATATACCACATTGTGCTTCATCTGTACTTTCCAAAGAGCTCATATCACTGCTTACCTTATGTTATATTTATTGTTTTATTTCTTTCTTGCAGTACTTTGGTAGCTAACTGACGATAGCTCATTTGTTTTTCTTACTCACTGTATTTCCCAGAACATAAACAATGAAACTTGTATAAATAAGGACACTAGAAATGCCTACTAAATGTAAGATGAGAAAATGAAAGCATATGCAAACATATCCAGTTCTAGTTTGGTGAAATGAATATTTAACTATTAGATTGAAATGAGATTTTGATTAGTTTTTGTGCCTAGTTTTAATAGTCATTATCAGAATTATATATGTGTTCTAAAATCCTGTAGAGGCAACAAATAATATCCACCACCCCTCCTTCCACCCACACTCTTTCACACTTTTGATTATCTACAGGTCAATTTCTGTTGGTGCTTCCCACTTCCATTATACTTCCCTAATGTGATCCCAGATGAAATTATAGGTTCCTAGTCTAGGCTCATAGGGTGTTCATGTGGATGTTTTTTTCTTTATTTAAAAAAAAAATTATACTTGGTAATAAGGTTGGGCAAAGTGGGAATTAGTTGAATTTCTCTTAAGCTTCTTCAACCTTTAGGTATTCTTTCTCTGCTTGCAATGGCCTTCTACTGCTCTTTGGATGTTCTATGACCTCTTTTAGTCCCAAATCTCAAACTGAATCTCTCTAGACTCTCCTTACAAAATATGTGCTTAGTCTCGTTCTGCTGGAAAGTTTCCAATATATGAATTAGTCATATGATGTTAATGAATGATAGCAGCTTAAGGCATTTTTCTGGTCCAGAGGGATTTGCATTTTGATAAGGGGTAATGCCCTAACCCAAAGGATGAAATTGCTAATGGTAGAACTTAAGTCTTCAGAGACAGCATCAAGGGGTCAGAAAACCTTCCAGCCCTATCATATTGGCTGCCAGCTCTAACAGTGCAGAGGACTTCCACTCCCACAATGCAGTCCCCTTTATCACCATGAAAAATCAAGAAATTAAATTCTATGTAAGTCCCAAATGCTGACATTGGCAAATGCTGAACTCATTAAAAAGGGAAAAATGTCAACACAGTGGGTCCAAATAAGTTTTGGATTTGGTAGGAGGAGGAGGGGGAAGAAAGGAAAGCAGGGAGAGAGAAAGGCAGGAGAGGAGAAGTACTGTTAACAGGGAATGAAAGAAGTATCTCTTTAATATGAATGTTAACTATACTATATTACTAGAATGCATGTATTTTTAATACACTTCCGAAATTAAATTGTATGTATTAATCCAATTTTCTGTGAAATAAAAAGAGATTGATTTACCATCGGTGGAGAAGAGGGACTTAAAAGACACAACAGATTTAAGGGCCATTAAATGTAATGTGTTAAAATTTTAAAATGATTTTCATAATTGTAGCTTTGTATCTTAAGCTAGTTTGTAAGAAGGAATACTAATTTTGACAAACAGGTGTGTCAGGGCTATTTACCCAATAGTTATTAACTGAAGTGAGTGGTCAATTTGTCATTGGTAAGAATGGTGGAAAAGGAGTTCTGCAGTCTTATATTTGTGAAGAAAATCAGTAAGAAGTGAATTTGCTCGATAGCAAGAGAATTCAGCTGTATTTGTTGAACACATGACTTTATGATCTTTTTGGAAAATAGTAAGTCATACACTTGTAGAACATGGTGTTGGCCTTGTGTTAGCTCATGCACACCCTCTTACAGATGTGGGTAAAAGTCAGGAGAGGGCTTGAGAGATGAACCTACATAAAAGAAATCAATGCAATGGGTTTTCGAGTGTGTTACTGTGCTGACTCCTAGGTTTCCTTAAAAAAATTTTTTAATTTAAATTTAATTTAATTAACATATATTGTATTATTAGTTTGAGAGGTAGAATTTAGTATTCTTCAGTTGTATGCAATGCCCAGTGCTCATTCTATCAGCCCTCCTTAATGCCTATCACCCAATTACCCCTTCCTCCCACTGCCCCCAGCAATCCTCAGTTTGTCTCCTATAGTTGAGTCTCTTATGATTTGCCTCCCTCTGTTTTATTTATTTTTAATCATCTTGTTTTATTTTTCCTTCCCTTCTCCTATGTTCATCTGTTTTGTTTCTTAAATTCCACATATGAGTGAAATCATATGGTATTTGCCTTTCTCTGACTGACTTGTTTCACTTAGCATAATAGACTCTAGCTCCATTCATATCTACATCACTGCAAATGGCAAGATTTCATTCTTTTTTATGGCTGAGTATTACTTTACATTTCTTAACTAAATTTTGAAGCTTTATAAAGATGTCATTTTATTTATCTTTTAAAAAGAAAAATTAATGAAGCAATTGGAAAGATAAGAGAATTTCCTCTCAAGTGAAAAATTCAGGTAATTGTACAGCATGAGTTTTATAGAAATTCTAAAGCAAACAGAATAATAATAATGATTGTTAAGTTATTCAGGAAAAAACTAATCTGTCTCCTGTATCTTTGAAATGACTCTACACTTCTTGAATTATCCTTTGCTTCTCCATTTCCATCTGTAAACAGTTTATGAGACTCAGCAGATGAAATGCAGATGAAGACTTAGATCTGATATATATATACATATATGTATATACACAAGAAGATGGAAATTATTAGAGAGAATTAAATTAAATTAAAGAGAATTAAATTAAATAATTAAATTATTAGAGAGAATTAAAGACATAGAGAATAATATTAGAATATTAATCATATACATATACAATTGTAGTTCAGTTAGACTAGAGATAATGAATATGATACAATAATTAAATTCAATATTTGTTTGAAAAATTTTCAGAACTGATGAAAAACACGACTGTACATATAAAGGAAACATGGAATATGCCAACAGAATAAATTTAATAAATATACACTTAGACTGATCCAGTGACACTGCAGAATATCAAAGATAAAGAAAAGGTCTTTAAGAAGGAAAAGACAGAACAGCTATAAAGAATAAATGTTAACAGTAAGATTCCCAACAATAATGGAACCCATAGGTCAACAGAATAAAATCTTCAAAATGCTGAGAAAAATAATTTTCAATATAAGCATGAAAACTACCTTTTAAGAATGAGGATAAAATAGTTACATTTACATTAAAAAACAAACAACAAAACAAAGTTTCTAATAATAGGTGATGATGAGGGGAATATTGAAGTTTTATACTTCTTAGAAGATGGCAAATGATTTCAAAGAGACAGAAATGCAAGGAGCAATGGTGAGAACAGACTATTTAATAAGCAGATAAATCTAAATAAACACTTTATATAAATAACCATAAGCATCATTATGGTTTAACATACTGATTAACATTAGATTTTATTAAGTATGAATGGTAAAATATTTTGGACCGCCACTAAAACAATATAAATAAAATAACTACTAAACCAGTAGATGGAAAACAATGGAATAAGAAAAAAATACTCTGTTAATCCAAAACATAAAGACTGGAAAGGCAGGAGAATAAAGAGGCATAGGAAAAGTGTAAAGTAAAATGATTAAAAAAAAAGTTCAAACATAGTAGTAACTATAATAGATGTAAATGATCTAAGATTTTAAACTAAAAATAGAGATTATTAGATTAAATATGAAAACAAAACTAGCCACCTTCGGTGTATAAGGGACATGCCCATAAGAAAACAGAAAAATTAAAAATGAAAGGATGGAGAAGGCAGACCAGGTAAATAACCAAGAAAAGGCTGGAGAATATAAAATATTCCTAAAGATTAAAAGCCATTGGAAATAGGAAGGGTTACCATATAATGACAAAAAGGGCCAATGTACCACAGAGCTATCATAATAGTTGTAAACTTGTGTGTGAAGACTAGAACTACAGTTCTAGTTAGTGCTACAGTCTTAGAACTACAAAGAGAAATCTATCTTTATAGCAAAAGATTTCTTTCTTTCTTTCTTTCTTTTTTTTAATTTTAAGATTTTACTTATTTATTTAACAGAGAGAGAACACAAGTAGGCAAAGGGAGAGGGAGAAGGAGGCTCCCTGCTGAGCTGAGAGCCCAATGTGGGCCTCAATCCCAGGACCCTGGGATCATGAACGGAGCCAAAGGCAGATGCTTACCCAACTGAGCTACCCAGGTACCCTGTAACAAATGATTTCAATGCAATTCTTTAAATTATTAATAGAAAAGCAGATAAGAATAATGAATATATTAAAAAGACGATCAATACAGTTTACAAGCTTTTTAATTTTTTATAATTATTTAAAATTTTTAAAAAGTTTTTATTAAATTCCAGTTAGTTAATATACAGTGTAATATTAGTTCCAGATGCACAATATAGTGATTCAACACTTCTATTCAACACCCAGTGACAATCTTGATTAAAAATTTAGCCCTGTATACACTTAGTGATATTTCATTTTGATGAAGAAACATGGGGTATTTATTTATTTATTTTAAGAGAGAGAGAGAGAGAATGAGAATATGTGAGCAGGGCAGGGAGGTGTAGAGGGAAAGGGAGAGAGAGGATCTTAAGCATGTTCCATGCTTGTGTGGAGCCCAACAGATGGCTTGATCTCACAATCCTGAAATCATGACCTGAGCCAAAATCAAGAGTCGGGCCTTAACAGACTGAGCCACCCAGGCGCCTGAAGAAACATGGGACATTTAAAAACAATTCACACACTAAGCCATTAGGTGAGTCTCAGTGTTGGCAAGTCAGTACACATAGGCCATTTTTTCTAACTACAATGTAAATAAATTAGAGGCTAATCAAAAAATTAATGAAAGTCTCCATGTAGCTGAAAATTAAACACATACACACTTGTGGGTAACTCAAAAATCAAGACTTCTAATGTAAATCAAAATATTTAGAAGGAATGATAATGTTATAGTGAAATGGTACTCAGTAAAACTGCATCCTTATATGCTGTGGCTAAGCCATCAAATTAAGAAGTTAGGAAAACAGAATAAGTTCCAAGGTAACAGAAGAATAGAGATAACAAAGATTTTTTTTTTTTTTTAAATAAGCAAAATAAGAACCAGGTTAAAATAGACGGTCAAGAAAGTCAAAGTTATTCCTCTGAAAAACCATTAAATGAGATAAAATGGTGGCCACCTTGATTAAGTGAAAAAGAGAGAAGATGCAAATAAAAATATTTAGAATATAAATGAGGACATAACTACAGATATATTGGAGACTTAAAAAATAATGCAAAGATATTCAGAGAAATTATGGCAATAAGTTGGAAATTTAGACAAAATTGACAGGAAATATATAAAACTGATTTAAAACATATAAAATTGCCAAAGAAGTCTTGAAAAAGAAAAACAAAACAGAGGTATCACAATTCCAGACTTCAAGTTATATTACAAAGCTCAAATAATAAAAACAGTACAATACTGGCACAGAAATGGACACATAGATTAATGGAGCAGAACGGAAAATCCAGATATAAACCCACAACGGTATGGTCAATTAATCTTTGACAAAAGAGGCAAGAATAGACAATGGGAAAAAGATAGTCTCTTCAAAAATGGTACTAGGAAAACTAGACAAGGTGCATGCAAAAGAATGAAACTGGATGACTTTCTTATACCAAGCACAAAATAAATTCAAAATGGATTGAGGGCCTAAAAATGAGACCTGAAACCATTAAAAATCTTAGAAGAGAGCACAGGTGGTAACCTCTTAGACATTAGCCATAACAACTTTTTTCTTGATATATCTTCTGAGGCAAGGGAAACAAAAGCAAAAATAAACTATTTGGACTACACTAAAACAAAAGCATAGCAAAAGAAACAGCCAACAAAATTAAAAGACAACTTACTGAATGGGAGAAGATATTTGCAAATGATGTATCTTATAAAGGACTGGTTTCCAAAATATATAAAAGACTTATACAACTCAACACCCAAAAACCAAATAATCCAAATAAAATGGGCAGAAGACATGAACAGACTTTTCTTCAAAGAAGACATATAGATAGCCAACAGACACATTAAAAGAGTCTTGTCATCACTTACTATCATGGAAATGTAAATTAAAACTTCAATGAGATCACCCCACACCTGTTGGAATGGCTAAAATAAAAAACACAAGAAATAAGGATGTGGAGAAAGAGGGAACCTCATGCACTGTTGGTGGGGATGCAAACTGGTGCAATCACTGTGGAAAATGGTTTGGAAATTCTCAAAAAGTTAAAAATAGAATTATCCTATGATCCAGCAATTGCACTACTGGGTATTTACCCCCAAAATACAAAAAGTCTAAAAGGGATACATAAACCTGCACTTTTACTGCAACATTATTTACAATAACTGAACAGTGGAAGCAGCCCAAGTGTCCATTGATAGAGGAATGGATAAAGAAGGCGTGGTATATTTATACAATGGAATATTATGCAGGCATCAAAAAGAATGAAATCTTGCCATTTGCAGTGACATGGATGGAGCTAGAGCATACAATTATATATTATATTGCTAAAGAAATAAATCAGTCAGAAAGACAAATACCACATGATTTCACTCATATGTGGAATTTAAAAAACAAAACAAATAAGAAAAGAGAAATTAAAAAAGAGAGGGAGAGAGACCAAGGAACAGACTATTACCTAGAGGGAACAAACTGATGGTTATTAGAGGGGAGGCTGGTGGGGGGTAAGTGATGGAGATTAATGATAACACTTGTCATGATGTGCACTGGGTTTTGTTTGGAATTGTTGAATCACTATATTATACATCTGAAATTAATATAACACTGCATGTTAACTAATGGGGTTAAAATAAAAACTTTTTAAAAAGAAGAAAATAAAAAGAACTACTCTACAATCTAGTGATCATACTACTGAGTATTTACCCACAGAATACAAAAACACTAATTTGAGAAGATTTAGGTGCCCTTATGCTTATTGCAGTATTTTTTATAATAGCCAAACAATGGAAGCAGCCTAAGTGTCTGTTGATAAGTGAATGGATAAAGTAGATGTGGATATATACGTACATATACACACACAAACCAAGAAACAGACTCATAACTATAGAGAACAAACCAATGGTTACTATAGGGAAATGGTGGGGGGATGGGTGAAGTGGGTGAAGGGAATTAAGGATTGTGCTTATCATGATGAGCACTGAGGTAATGTCCAAAATATATAAAAATGTATATAACTCAACACCAAAAACCCCAAATAATCCCATTAAAAGTGGGCAGAGAACTTAAATAGACATTTTTCAAAAGAAGTCATACTGATGGCAAACAGACACATGAAAATATGCTCAACATAGTCATTTGGGAAATACAAAGCAAAAACACAATGAAATCTTACTTCCCTCCTGTAGAGTGGCTAGAATCAAGACAAGAGATCAGAGGTGCTGGCAAAGATACGGAGAAAAAAGAACTCTCGCTCCTTGTTGTATAGCCACTGCGGAAAACAGTGGAGGTTCCTTAAAAAATTAAAAATATTAAAAAATTTAACACTAAACAAGATAATCCAGTAATCCTACAACTGGGTATATACTTAAAAGAAAACAAAAACAGTTATTCAGAAAGATATATGAATCCCTGTGTTTAGTACAGCATTATTTACAATAGCCAAATTATGAAAGCAACCCAAGGATCCACTGACAGATGAATGGATAAAAAAGATGTATTACACACACACACACACACACACACACACACACACACACACAAATTATCTAGCTATGAAAAAGGATGGGATCTTGTCATTTGTAACAACATGAATGGACCTAGAGGATATTATGCTAAGTGCAATAAATTAGAGAAAGACAAATACCATATGATTTCAGTTATATGTGGAATTTAAACAAAACAAAACAAACAAAAACCAGAAGCAGACCCATAAATACAGAGAATAAACTGATGATTGCCAGAGGTGTATAGAGTGGGAGGATTGACAAAATGGGTGAAGGAGTGTGGGAGATACAGACTTCCAGTTATAGAATGAATAAGTCACCGAAATAAAAGGCACAGTACAGGGAATATAGCCAGTGGTGTTGAAATAGTGCTGTATGGTGACAGATGGTAGCTACACTTGTAGTGAGCATAGCTTAACATATAGACTGTCAAGTCACTGTGTCGTACGTCTGAAACGAATGTATACAACATTGTATGTCAACTATACTTTAATAAAAAATAAATAAAATATAGAAAACCAAAATGTTTTATAGTTATGAAAACATTTCATTTGAAAAACAGGCAAAAGAACAGAAAAGCCTTAAAAGAGACATAACCCTATATAAATATATTAAGCATGCTCAATTTCATTGGTAACCAGGGAAATACAGATTAATACTAAATGTCAAACATTTTGTTATTTCCTCATTTCTCAGAAAGAAGTTTGACTCTACTAAGTGCTACTGCTGCTGATGTCGTTTGGTAGTGACCAGTGTTTAAACTGTTATAACTGCTTTAGAAAAAAAATACTGGGGGCACCTGGGTGGCTCAGTGGGTTAAAGCCTCTGCCTTCGGCTCAGGTCATGATCTCAGGGTCCTGGGATCGAGCCCCGCATCGGACTCTCTGCTCAGCAGGGAGCCTGCTTCCTCTGTGTCTCTGCCTGCTGCTCTGCCTACTTGTGATCTCTCTCTCTGTCAAATGAATAAATAAAATCTTAAAAAAAAAAAAGAAAAAAAATACTGGCACTATTTTGTAAAATCAAACCTCAGAAACATAATTTCAGCTATTCCTTTCCTAGGTAGACCAAAGAAAATCTTGCTTAGTGCATCAGAAGGCATTGCTCATAATATCAGAAAATTAGGAATGTTCATTAGCAGAAATATGGATAAAAATATGATATATTCACATTGGCATATTAGAAAATGATGAAAATGAGTGAACTACAGTTGTAATAACAACTATACACTGGTACGTTTAAAAATAATATTCACAGAAAAAGCAAGCAATAAAGACTATTTATAGTATACAATTTCTATAAAACTCAAAACCAAGGAAACAAGCAACGTGTTATTTAGGGATATAACATGCTAAATATTTCTTCCTTTTTAAATGGCAAAAAGTGATAAAACGAAATTCATTACAGTAGAGAATTCTGAGCAGGCAGTAAAAGTAAAAGGCAAAGTACATATGCAATGGTATTAGGATTATTTTAATTATTTAAGTTGGTTGATAGTTTCATAGATATTAGTTATATTGTTATTTATAACTTACATATATATTTCAAAATTTTTTTGAATGTTCAAATAGTATGAGCTAAAAATCAAAACACAGAATTATATCGTCTCTGTGGTCACACTTCTTTTATGCCTCCTTAATGTTTATCAAAGTATCACACAATTATCATGATGTTCTAGATGCAACTTCTCTTTGCTATGTTAGGTCATCTTCCAGCAATGTTAGCACAGATTTCCTTCCCTCACATATACTGCCACATATGCTGCTGCTTTACTTGTCCTTTGATGGAGGTACAATACACTTCATACTCTCATATCTTTTCTTAAACTCTTCCCTCAGCTTTCAATGTTTCTCCCCTGATTATACAAATCTTTCTCATCTGTCAGCATCTAGCTCTTCCTCATCTCCTCAGTGAGAACTGATTTAACCAGTGTCATTTCTCCCACTCTGGATTACTTGTACCAACATTATAGTGTAATCTGCATCCATTAGGTAGGAAATAGTCAAACTGTGATGGTGAAGCAACTGTCATACTATAATGGAAAAAGACTTCATTTAAAGCAGTCTTGGAGCAAGCATTCATCAGAAAGTGAGAGTACAAAGCACTGATAGAGTACTAGGACAAGAACAGATTGACAGATTATAGTCAGAATGGGAGATGCACAGAATATTAGTAGATTAAACTACCTTAGTAGGAACTTCTAGAGTCTTTCAGAGTCATGATAGTCTTTTTCGTAACCACACCTGGCTGAGAGATGTCGTCAGTTTCTCAGTAGGGACAAACTGGAAGTATATATCAGCTCTCCACTCAGTAGCATTAATATATTGTGGGATATAATTTTCTTTATCCCATTATATACCTTCATATAGTTTCAGTAAGTTCCTAAATTGCCTTCATACAGTAGTGAATTGAACACTCCCTGTTGCCAACACTGTTATAGTCAGATAGCTTTTCTCTGTTATTGTCATTTTGGTTCCCATCAATTCAAGAGCAGCATTCTGTAAAGGGTGAACTTCAAGCTACAAGGTTGATTTAGTTAGTGATTCATCAGTAGTCATTCAACTATGGCATACAAGGTTTGGGGACCTGAGGACAGTGGGAGGAGTGGTCTTCCTGGCAGAGAGGAGAATTTGATCACTGCACTGACATTATTTAGAATTGATAGTGCAGGGTGATCACAAAAAGACTAATGCTTAGTCAATTGTATTATTTTTAAAGTTCCCTTTAAACGTCGCACCCCCTTACTTGTCTGCATCTGTGATGAACCACTCTTACCATGTTACCAGCTTCTTTGAAGGTTGTAACTTCTTTGAAGGTATGAAAGTGATCTTAATTGCCCTTGGCAATTGTAACTTCTTTGTAGGTGTGAAAGAGATCTTAATTGCCCTTGGATGGCAAAACCCCAACATTTAGTTGATTCTTAGCAGATGTTTGTCAAAGAAAGGAATTTCATTTGTTAGGATGTGCTTGGTGACAAATACCCAATTTACACTGATACTAACAATGAAGCAGATACAGTGACTCATGAGAAAAACTTGGTTTGGTGACTCAACAACGTTGGGTCAAACACCCACTTTCTTTTTGCTTCTCCAGTCTACCTTCTGGAGTGTCAGATCACTGATACAGATATGATTGAAGAGGCCACAGAAGTCCCTGTCCATGACCAAGAGAAATAAGAAGAGCAACCCAGAAGCATTCTCACAAAAACAAGGAAGCTTCTATTCTCAGTATTGCTCTCCATTCTCATTCCCCTGGCCTGGGTCATATTCTTAGCTCTGGAGCAATGACTTCTAGAGCCAGGGTTTGAGAAGAGAGCTTCTTCCAGAGATGCAAAGGAAAACTAGAATACTGTCCAGGTAAAGAGGGAAATGGAAATTGTGAGGCCATCACAGTGCCTGCTGAAAGAATAAAGTATAATTGGTTGCACAGTGGGGTCTGGAAGAAGGTTTTGACTTGGAAAAGGATTCATGATATTGGGTACAACCTAAAAAATGATCAAATGTATATGAACCATTTCTAGGAAAGTTTCTATTATTTATATGTTTGGTTATTTGCATTGCTAATGTTTTACTTTTCAGAGTATTTGCATAAGGATGATCTTATCTGTACTGTGGTATTATCCTTCAGAGAAGTAACCAGGAAGGATAGTTCTACTCTGGACACTTTTTATTCTAACTTACTATGTGGGCTATTACTGTAATGTTCTTGAAAAGTATCTAAAAACACAATAAGGTTATTCATTAATATGCTATAATAATATTGTTTTACTTGCCAGATTAAAAATAAGTTCACAAAAATTTTATTGAGTATTATTTTGCATCCAAGTCAAGAATGACAGGCCAAAGACATCTTGCCATATGGTGTTTTTGCTGGTGTTCGAAGCAGCATGTACTAACATTCCTAGAAAGAAATGGACCAAAGAACCCTGAACATTTTGTACTTATACATTAAAATATATGCTTCACTTTTTGGCATGCAATAAGAGAGCTGTACGTACCATCCATCTTTCCTTGGTGCAAAAAGTGGACCTCTCAGAGAAGCTATTAAATGTGTTCTATTTACCCTAATCTGACAAGTACCGAACACATATTTTACGTTTTTCCAATAGAATTGCTTTTAATGTAGTAAAGATTGTAATAAAAAGAATAAATAGGCTAAAATTTAAAAAAATTATAAAAAAAGGCCATCACATATATTTAATGAACTCTTACTTTGGGCTAATCTTTGGAATGATGGGGAGTTTATAGTCTATTGCTATGGAAGTTGATAAAAAACATGTAAATATATACTGTTAAGGGAGAAAATGCTAAATACTTACAAAATATGCGATTGAAGAGAAGACAAATAATTTCCCCATACTTTTCTAGACATGAGACATAAACCCATTTGACCACAATCTCCAACTGCAGCATTTAGGAATAGTCCTTAGTCCATCCCCTGTCTTCCCTCATGCTTTCCTTCTTTGGACCAAGAAAGCTAGTACATCTTATGGACAGCTTTCTGATTTTTTTAAAATTTTAAAGTATTACTTAAATTTTCCATCACTACAAGCTTTCTTATAAGTTATAACAGACCTAATGTGAGACATAAATTTAGAAATTACAGTTGCTTAGGAAAAAAGTTAAAACAACTTAATTAAAAAAACTCCATTTGGTAAAGTAAAATTTAGAATGATAGCTTTTATCCTTCAACAACACACTTCCTCAGTTGCTACAGCTTAGGCAGCAGAGAAGAAATCAATCCAAGCAAGAGCAAGAACGGCAGGAGAAATGGACTCTGGACTGGAATTAGCCATCATGAAGCTTAAAATTAGGGCAGGTTGAGCTTAAGGAAAAAGAATATTTCACCTATAACCATAAATAAATGACTGCTTTTAATACTGTCTTAAGAATTATACATTTCGGGGTGCCTGGGTGGCTCAGTGGTTTGGGCTGCTGCCTTCGGCTCGGGTCATGATCTCAGGGTCCTGGGATCGAGCCCCGCATCGGGCTCCCTGCTCCGCAGGAAGCCTGCTTCCCTCTCTCTCTCTCTCTCTCTCTCTCTCTGCCTGCCTCTCTGCCTACTTGTGATCTCTGTCAAATAAATAAATAAAATCTTTAAAAAAAAAAAGAATTATACATTTCAATACATCTCAAGGGAAACCTGGAAAGATAGTGAATATCAAAAAATGGAAGATATCAAGGATACATGGAGTTCAAGACAATTGTTTCTTGATTTCAAATATAGACAAGAGTTTGTCTCACATTGGAAAGTATACAAACAACAAGTCAATCAGAAGGGTGATTTTGACTTTTCTCTGAAACTTCTAGCTATTTTGAAAGGCTAAGAAATCTCAAGGTATTATCTGAAATCTTTCTTTTCAAAGGTTTGAATTGTAACCTTGTCTGGAGAGGGATTCTACACTATTTTCTGTGTTTGTGTATCCATGCATGTGTTTCACTTAGAAGATATTAAGGGTATTTGAGATTGGAAGAAGAAAAAATATAGAAAGAACACCACTACAGTGACTTCTTCAGGAAAATATCATTTGGGAAAAGCTCAAGATGAAATTGACCCCAGTTTGAGGATATTTGCTGAATGGGTTCTGTCATTCTCATTATATTCATCATTTAGATTAATTTTTGAGGGAGGGCTTTTTTTTTTTTTCAAGTTATCTCTACATCAAATGTGGGGTTTGAACTCATGACCCTGAGATCAAGATTGCATGCTCCAATGACTGAGCCAACCAGGCACCCCAACACTGATTTTACTGAATTTGAAAAGTGAATTTGATCTTATCAATTATTTTGAACTTTTCACTCATTAACCCACATTCATATATAGTTGCATGTAACCAGGAAAGATTCCCTATCAATTAGGAATTTTGCTCTCTAACTTGTCGATATTATTTATAGTCCCTAAAACTCAAATGGAATTTTGTTTTTTTCAAAGCATGTTTTATGACTTATCTCATTATTTTACGTTTTACCTGGATTTTCTTTGATTTTTTTATTGTGGTAAAATAAAGCAAATAACATAAAATTTACCATTTTTTCCATTTTTAAGTAAGTGGTAGAGTAGTGTCAAGTATATTCATATTGTTGTGTAACATATCTCTAGACTTTTTCATCTTGCAAAACTGAAATGCTAACCATTGACTAATAATTCCCCCTCTTCTCAAGAGCTACCTTTAGCCTCTGGTAAACACCATTCTACTTTCTGTTTCTAAGATTTTGACTACTGGAGATGATGCATACAAATGGAATTATGAAATATTTGTCTTTTAGTGACTGGCTTATTTCACTTAGCATAATGTTCTCAAGTTTCATCCATGCTGTGGCATATGACAAGATTTCATTTTAAAAAAAAAAACAATAATATTGCATTGTATATGTACCATGTTTTATTTATCCATTCATCTGTCAGTGAACATTTAGGTTGCTTTTGCCTCTTCGTTATTGTGAATAATTGCATGGATTTTCTTACAACGCTGTCTATGTTTTTTTAGAACTCAGATACAAAACTTGAGATCTGAGGCTACTGTCATTATAAAATTTCTCTAGTCTTCTCTTTCTACTGGAGGCTACTTGAGATGAGCAGGGAAAACATGAGATCTCAGGCTCAGGAAACTTAGCACATTGTTTGGGGGTTTGTAATCATGAAACTTTATGTGTCAGTCACGGATTCTCCAGTCTAGAAAAGACCTCTAGTTTAACCAATCACCCTATATTTAAATTTCCTTTCCAAAAGTCCTGTCAAGTGTTTTTCTATGCTAGAAATCACAGTGATAGGCTAAGTCTAAGGTACTGCTACTGCCATTAGATTGCCCTAGTAGAAAATTCTTCCTCAGCCTACACGAACATGAAATTTCCACCAGCTCTACTCTACTATGGAGTGAGAATGTCTGTGCCCCTCGCAAAATTTCTATGTTGAAACAGTAATGAAATGGTATTGAAAAGTGGAGTTACTGGGAGGTAATTAGGTTTTGAGGATAAAGATCCATGATAAAACTAGTGTCTATATATTTCTGCAAAGAAGACATCCAGATGGCCAACAGACACATGAAAAAGTGCTCCATATCACTCAGCATCAGGGAAATACAAATCAAAACCACAATGAGATATCACCTCACACCAGTCAGAATGGCTAAAATCAACAAGTCAGGAAATGACAGATGCTGGCGAAGATGCGGAGAAAGGGGAACCCTCCTACACTGTTGGTGGGAATGCAAGCTGGTGCAGCCACTCTGGAAAACAGCATGGAGGTTCCTCAAAATGTTGAAAATAGAACTGCCCTATTACCCAGCAATTGCACTACTGGGTATTTACCCTAAAGATACAAACGTAGCGATCCAAAGGGGCACGTGCACCCGAATGTTTATAGCAGCAATGTCCACAATAGCCAAACTATGGAAAGAACCTAGATGTCCATCAACAAATGAATGGATCAAGAAGATGTGGTATATATACACAATGGAATACTATGCAGCCATCAAAAGAAATGAAATCTTGCCATTTGCAACAACATGGATGGAACTAGAGCGTATCATGCTTAGTGAAATAAGTCAAGCAGAGAAAGACAACTATCATATGATCTCCCTGATATGAGGAAGTGGTGATGCAACATGGGGGCTTAAGTGGGTAGGAGAAGAATAAATGAAACAAGATGGGATTGGGAGGGAGACAAACCATAAGTGACTCTTAATCTCACAAAACAAACTAAGGGTTGCTGGGGGGAGGGGGTTTGGGAGAAGGGGGGGTGGGATTATGGACATTGGGGAGGGTATGTGCTTTGGTGAGTGCTGATTCACAGACCTGTACCCCTGGGGATAAAAATACATGTTTATAAAAAATAAAAAATTATAAAAAAACAAAAACCAAAAAACTAGTGTCTATATAAGAAGAAGAGAACTATTCCTTTGTTCCCTGCCATGTGAGGATACAAGAAGATGGACTATAGCAAACCAAGAAGAGTGCCATCACCAAATACCAATTCTGCTGTTGCCTTGATCCATGGGAAATAAATGTTTGTTCTTACCTGTATAGTCTATGATATCTTGTTATAGCTGCTTGAAATGACTAAGACATATTCCTTGGATTCATGACTAACATATCATAGAATCACAGAATGTCAAGAAACCTTGCAAACATCTCTTCTGGGCCCCTCCATTCATAGGCTCATTTCACTTCCTTCAGGGCAAGTCCTCAAATATCTGAACACATGACCATACTAAGTCTTCCATTCTCCTGGCTAAACATTGCTGGCTCCTAAGATCCCTTTTTAACTGAAGGGCTTGTGGACCCTCTGCCCTTCAAGTTGCTTTTTTCTGAGCACATATCAATTGATCTGTATTTCTTTTAAACGGTAAGACCCAGAACTGAACAATACACAGCTCTTCTATGCTGACAATGATCTATTAATCTACACTTTTAAGCATGATCACCTGACCACCTATGAATCGACTGAATACTGATTAAGAGCTCAGACTCTGTAGCCAGAAAGACCTGTGTTTGAAGCTGAGCTTTTTCTAGTTATGTGACACAGGAAAATTAATCTAATTAAGCCATTGTTTCCTCATCCATTTAATAGAGATTACATAGTACCAACTCAAATAACAGAATGCATAGTGGCTTGGCACATAGTAAATACTCGACCAGTGTCAGTTCCTATAAATCTATAAATCTATACTTTCCCACCTATTCACAGTTAACAGTGTGAGAGACAATGAGATCTAAAGAGTTAAGGGGGAAAATGATTACTAGAATAATATTTTTTAAAATCTGCATTACTTAGGATAGTTATCAAAGGAAAGGGTAAGCTTCATAAATTGCTTTAACCCTGTAAAAGGGATTTATTACAATGAGTTAATTGGTTTCATTCAGTTTGGAGCCATAACATCTGGAATTTATTCTAGCTGAGTGCATGCAACCCTTTGAATTTATTAGTCCAGTTCATCAGCAACCTGCTAATTTTGTATGAGCAATAGAATTAACTGGATGTGCTGACCATATAATTTTTAGACCACTTTCTCCTACCACCAATACTACCTTGAACTCCCAATGGATTCTGAAGAAAGGGTCCTACCTGCATTGCAGTGATGACAAGATGTTGATGAACACTTTACAGACATCCTGAATTATCTTTTGACATAACCCTTTCAGTACTTGGGCTATATTAGCTTGCTATTCACGTTTTATCTAAAACAGTCTTAATTTTTTTAATATATGGCACTAAAATATTTTTGAAGTTGAATTTCCATTTAAAATGTCTTAAAAGACATGGTTATACAGTGAAAAATATGAATTTGGAGTTGGTGGTGAGGGATCTAAAGTCAGTTGGCTATGGTTCAAATCCTAGAGCTTTTACCCTCTAGCTCTGTGACTTGAACAAATTATTTTACCTATGTTACCCTTTCAGATCATATCAATAAAATGGAAGCAGTAATATTATCTACTTCAGAGAGTTGCTGTAAATGAAATAATGTATATGAAATGCTTCTACAGCACAGGGTCTGGCTCAATAAACGTTCCATCTTGTTCTTCTTCCTCTTTATCGTCATCATAATCTGGATTCAAGGATCACATTACCATTTGCTAGGTGACCACTGGCAAGTTACTCTACTCTTTAATGTCTCCATTTTCTTAACTTTTAAAAAACATATAGTTCTAAGTACTTCATAGGATTGTTGTAAGATTAAATGAAGTAGTATATCTAAAGCACTTGGGATAGAGTAGAGGTTCAAAGAATCATCATGCATTACTTCTTTCTCTTTCTGTTTCCAACTCTCTTTATTCTTCATGAATATATATATCTATATCTGCATTTATTTATATTTGTAGTAATATATTTAGGAGAGATCTATTTGTTTTCCTGCCTTTGCATAACTTGCTTTGAGCCAGGAAACATGTTTCTCAAATATTATGCTACATATTACCAAATATAAGCAGTCTCTGCTAAGATGGCAAGAGTAGAAATAGACTGGAATGGATTTTGGATTTTTAACTTGTGTGCCAATGTAGGTTCATTAATTGCAACAAATGTACCACTCTGGTGGGGAATGTTAGTGGGGAAGGCTGTGCTGGTGGGGGGACAGAGGAGATAGGGGGGATCTCTGAACGTTCTGCTCACTCCTTATTGTGAATCTAAAACTATTTTTATTTTAAAACTCCTATTTTGAAAAGAGAAGTATTAAAAAGCAATATCTACTTCCTAAGGTGTTATAAAGATTTAAAAACATAGTATTTCTAAGGAGCCTACACAATCTCCAAAACACAATAAACACTTAAAAAGTGTTGGCTGCGGGGTTCCTGGGTAGGTCAGTCGGTTGAGCTCTGCCTTCAGCTTAGGTCATGGTCCTAGGGTCTTGGGACCAAGCCCTGTGTTATCGAGCCCCATTTTATGCTCTCCACTCAGTAGAGAGTCTACTTCACTCTCTTCCTCTTCTCCCCCCCACGCTCATGTGTTTTTTTCTCGCTCTCTCAAATAAAAAATAAATAAATAATTAAAAAAAAATATTGGCTGCTGACACAGCATAAACTCCCAGTGAATATTCTCTGTTCCCTCTTTTCCCTTTCCTTTCATTATCTTCAATGTTTGGCTGTGGTGGATCATGGTTAGGTCCACAGAGCACGAACAGTACATGTTTAAGAGCAATCTCTTCCATTAAAGAACATTCTGATGTGTTCACACAAAGTAACTAATTTAACAGATTCATTCCTCTTCCTTCTCTATCACTTTCCCTACTCTGTTCAGTTATGGGTGTCTCTCCAAACTGACCATTGGTTCAGTCTTACACAGGGACACTAGGACTTTCAATGGAAGCCACCGTCCTGCTGAAATTATAGCCACATCACTAACAGATTCAGCAGTTTCTACCCCACTAGCTTATTTCCAGGTGAAGTTAAATCCTTGCCAGTAGTAGATCTTACTGTATGTCGGCTTCAGTGCTGTGGAAAAGGCTCACCAGGACTTAATTCTGGCCACCTGCTAAAAGTTTAAAACTGTAATTGTATCTAGTGAGTGCTGTGAATCCAAATAGGTTCAACTTCTAATTACGTCAGTGCTGCTCACAACTTTTATTGTTTTTTTTTAATGCGATGCCCCCGAATGAGAAGATTTGACAGAAAGTTTACCATGATATTTTATAATATCAATAAAGCTTTCCACATGTCCAATTTACAATTTTATGCATCTTAATGGATTCTGCTTTTTGTTACATTGGTTGTGCAGACTGAGGTTACAGAAATAGTCAGATCATAAAATGTCTCTTCCAATTAAAGGCATTTTGCATTTGTTTTAGCACAACGGCATCAGATTTGACATTGAGCTTAGAGTTTTTGTTTCTGGACAAATTCATATAGGAAACCATTATATAAGTTGCAATACTGTGTATAAAACATTGCTCTTCTGAGTGAAAGTCTGCCAAGTATCTTCTGTGGGCGGATGAACGGGGAAAACAGTATCTTGGGAAAAGACACTTGATAGTCAGGGCAAAGATGCCCAGAAACAAATTCACTTACGTGTAGAGAACATCAGGCTCTGCTTTTCTGACTCTGTGCATCAGCCCATGATCCAGTCTATAAGCAGAAAACAAAGTGGAGCAAAAGACGGGCCATCGAGATGGAAGCTTTTGATTTTAAAATCATGCTGTGGAAATGGGAGATGTCTGTTGCGAAACACACTGGTTTCCTTCATGCACCAGAGAGGGTGTCCTCAAACAGCCCTAGAAAAGAGTCAGACACATGCTGGCAATTTGAAGAAGGAGATAATAGGAGGAGACTGAATGGTAGTACCGGAGCGAAACAGAAGATGCTGGTGTTACAGGCTCAGCTGAAACACTTGAAACAATACCGGGCTCAGCCTGAATTTTCCCAATGCAGCACAGAGGGAAAGGGCCTGGTTAGCCTTGGACATTGGTGATCTTGCGGGTACAGGAGAAACAGAGATTCTAAAAACTGCAGAGAAATAAGAGTCTGGCACACACAGCTGATTTTCCATATATATAATCCTTGATATGATGGTATTTGGAGGTGGGACCTCTGTTAGGTAATTAGGTTTAGATAAAGTCATCAGGGTAGAGCATCGTGATAGGATGTGTCCTTACAAGAAGAGGAAGGGACCTGTCTCCGCCAGGTGAGAAGAGTGCTAGAAGACAGTCATCTGTGAATTAGGAAGACCGCCCTCAGCAAGAACCCACGTACTTGCCCTTTCATCTCCGACTTCCAGCCTCCAGAACTGTGAGAAGTACCTTGTTTCAGGCTCCCAGTCTATACTACTCTGTTACAGCATTCTGAGCTAAGACACTAGCACTTTCTTTGTTATGAGAATTAACTGACAGAGTATTTGGAAAGCCCTGAATATAGGGTATGGTGCGTGGTAAGCGTGAGCTATTAAAATCTTTAAAAGCACCAGCTACTGCTTTAAAAGCCCCAGCTACTGCATTACTGGTGAAGTTTTGTAAAATCTTTTAAAAGCACCAGCTACTGCTTTTGTATTGTTTTCATGTTAACAGGCACAAAATGACACATTTTAATCGAAACCTACAGTAGGAACATCTTTCTAGACCCTGAGATTTATTCTACCTGCTAAATAATAATATTTATATTTGCTAGTCATAATTTCTTGTGTGAAAACACACAGGCAGGCACTGGGGAGGCAGCACTGAAGAACAGAAAGGTCATGATGTTTGGAGCCAGAAGACTGACTTCAATTACAACTCTGTTAGTAGGTGTGTAGCCTTTGACAAACCGGTTATAGCTTTAAGCCTTAGTCTCTGCATTGGCAAGACTTCCAAATAATACCTCCCTCTCACGAGATTATGAATTGGAAAGTATTTTGTAAACTGTAAAGCACTGTACAAATATTAATTATTATGTTAGCACAGTGTGAAGCTTTGAAAAAAAGCAAGAAAACAACGCATTACCGGTGAAGTTTGAAGAACTGTCTAATTTAGGAATTGCTGCAGATAACATTAAGAATGGAGACACAATATATTACATTTAGTTTAAAACAACCAAAAAAGTGAAATGCAATCCAACCTTGAAAAAAATATAACTTGGTATGCGTGAAGAAAAGACTCTGAAACGGATTTCAGAGAAACTTAAGAGAGCAGCACTGTGGCCCAGCCACCCAGTGGTTGTAGGAAGTCAGAAAACAGATTTGAGCTTTTACAGTGTCAGTCAGGATTTAAAAGGGAAGTTCTATTTCAGGCTTTTATCAAGAGACAATGGGCTCCTTTCTTCCTTTTGGAGCCTGTACAGGGCTGGCCGAGCACCCTTCTGGGCACTGCAGGTCAGCTGTCAGGCCAGGATGCCTCATCCACAACACACACACACACACACACACCACCACCACCACCACCACCACCACCACCACTCCCCGCCCCCGCCTCTCTTGGGATTCTGTCTATGAAGGAAAAGTGGATCTACTTGGAGGAGGAAGACCTGGAAGGGCCTCACCCCCACCTACAGTTCTGTGGATCAGTGGAATGCCCTTTAGCTCTTTTCATGTTTTTTCCACAGGGATCTTGTCCACTTCACCTTGGCATATGATTCCTTTGGATCTGTTTGAATCTGATCTGAGTATAAGCGTATAGGAAGCAGGTAGGAAGGAACACAAACTACATCAGAAAGGGTAGAGGGATGGGGTGATCGATAAAAATAAATCATAACATTTGGTACGTCAACATGCTGAAGAAAAAACCCAGACTTCATTTATTAAAGATTTTTTTTTAAAGCTTTACCTAATAGGGAGAGGGAGAAAATATATGGATCTGACAATATTTCCTCTTAGTAGAAGTTTCCATGGTGGGCCCTGGTGAGGTGTGTCCCTGTGCATAATTCTAGGCTGTCGCTTTCCTCCCGTATTTAGGAATGCAATGACTGAGCCAGTGCGTTCCATTTTTCCAAAGCTCCTCCGTAATCCCCTAACATCATTCTTTTTTTTTTATTTAAGATTTTATTTATTCATTTGACAGACAAAGATCACAAGTAGTCAGAGAGGCAGGCAGAGAGAGAGGAGGAAGCAGACTCCCCGTTGAGCAGAGAGCCCGATGTGGGGCTTGATCCCAGGATCCTGGGATCATGACCTGAGCTGAAGGCAGAGGCTTTAACCCACTGAGCCACCCAGGCGCCCCACCCTAACGTCATTCTTATGTTCACTATTTCCACCTACCATTTTACAACAAGAGAAATGGTAGTGGTTACGTATGTTAAAGCTTGCACCCTGTTCAGTTGAATCCCTAGTGTATATTAAGAAGTAGGCAATATTTGCCTTCCCCCATTCTCCATTGTTCTTGCTGGCACCTGTCACCACCTGCCCATTTAAGAAGGTTATCCCCTAGAGATTCTCAGGTGGCCCTCTGAGTGGGCAAGGCTGACTTCCACTGACACTCACTCATGGTGCAGGCCTTCCCTTTTAATCTCTCCCCTCTCACTGTCACCACTGCCGATCCCTTTCCTTGGGTCTTTCTAGTACGTTAAAACCAATGGAATACATACATAGACAGATGGATAGGTGGGTAGATAAGTATTAATGATTGATAATGACTTAAAGAGCTCCCTAATCAATTGGTTCAAACAAGGAATTCACTGGAAAGTTAAAATAAGGGTGAAGAAGAGAACAAACAAGGAATTGAGAAAAGAATGGTATTTTCATTTGCACACGAATCCTTATCAAGGATACCTCCTTAATTCCCACTAAGATACCTTTTGGAAAAAATGTTGAATATCTGAACTCCATTTCAGTACCTGAATATTTATTGTAAACCTCAATTAGAGAAATACCAGAAACAAACTAAGTGGTTATTAATAGGAAGGGCAGATTGTATACATTCATATAATAAAATAATATGAAGCCATTGAAACTGATATTGTAAAAGAATAATTATCAGGAAATAACACATCACCTTAAGTCTAAGATATCATGGCTTGCTTTTTAATATTTTTGAAATTGGGAGGTCTCTCACAAGCAATCTTGAAACAGTTAAACAATTACTAAACAGATGAGTGAGTTGTGACTTAAGATATTGCCTTCATGTGCAAATGTAGTTATACATAAAGAGAAAGGATTTGGTTTATCTATATGTTACCTCAGCTGAGTTATTTGTAATGGTAGGAACATATACGTTGCATTTAACTTGTTTCTACTTCTATGTCATTTTAATTGTCACTTTAATTGTCTTAAAATACATTTTGATACAGCTTTGACATGAAAAATATTGTGTATGCAAAAGATTGTGTCTGTCATATGCCAGACAATGCAATTAACACACTAGAAATAGCCAAATCTCTAGGAATAGATTACAGGATTTTCAAAGCCAGGAGAAGCTAGTGTGACTGATTCATACATCATGAAAGACTCTCACCCAGACACCAACATATCAAAAGCTTCTGGCTGCCTTTCAAGAGAAGCTGTTTAACTTTCATCCATTTTTAATATAATTAAGCCAAAAACCCCAAACTGAATCTAGCACTACTGCCTCTGCCCCCTCCAAAACCTCTGAGGCTATTCTGGCCCTTTGATTTGCTTCGAGATTTAAAAAAACAACCCCAAAGGTGGGAAGATGTCAAAATAGAGATCCTGTGTTATGAGAAGTGACACGTCCCTAGGAAGCAATGTGCAACTGTTGGTGGCCAGCATGGCAAGCAAAAGCTTATGATTACAAGTGGTAGAGACTGCAGTTTCATTTTTTTTCTTTTGGAATGGGAATACCTGTCCTACTACTTTATTATTTTGGAAATAGATAGCTGTTTTTTTTTTTCCTAGTTTCACAAATCTATAGATGCTAAAAAAAAATCTGTCCCATGATGGAACACACCCAGTCTGACACATACTTGATTTACATGATGGGATTTAGGACTTCCAACCTAGTAATATCGACATGAGATTTTTGGCTTCAGCTGATAGTCTAAGGGGTTGAGATTTGGAAGGATGCTTGGATGGGAGATACTATGCACATGGGGTGGATGGGAATCTTTAGGAAACCTAAGATGGATTTGGTGGGATAAAAAAATGCCACTGCTTGGGGAGCCTGGGTGGCTCAGTGGGTTAAGCCTCTGCTTTGGGCCCAGGTCATGATCTCAGGATCCTGGGATCGAGCCCCGCATTGGGCTCTCTGCTCTGCTTCACCCCCGCCCTCTCTGCCTACATGTGATCTCTCTCTCTCTCTGTCAAATAAACAAAATCTTTGAAAAAAAAAATGCCACTCCTCCCCAAAGTTTATTTTCTTTCAAATCCTCATAACATGTAAATATTATCTTGTAGGGCAAATGGTGTGATTAAATTGAGGATCTTGCGTGTCCACATTTAGTCTGGGTTATCTGAGTGGGCCCTAAGTCTAATTATAAGTATGTTTGTAAGAAAGAGGTAGAGGGTGTTTGGAGGTAGACACAGGCTGTAACAGTGGCGAAGGCGAGATGAAGATGGACACAGACGCTGAAGTAATGAAGCCGCAAATGAAGGAGCACCTGTAGCCTCCACGAGCGGGAGGAGGCAAGGGGCAGTTTCAGCCTACAACCTCGGGAGAAAGTGCGGTCTTGCCAAAATCCTGATTTTAGACCTCAGGCCTCTGGAACTGAGAGGAAATAAATTTCTGTTGTTTTAAACTATCAAGTTTGTTGTAATTTGTTTCAGCAGCCCCCCAAAACGTATGCAGAAGACAGAGGCCTGTAATAGTATAGTATGGCATTACTGGGACTGATAAACTACAAAAGTTTAAAAATACACTGCAGCATAATGCTATTTTAGCGTCAAATCATAATACATGAATAAAAAATAAAGAGATATATCTGGAAGATAATATGTCTTAATCTTCTTGGGCTGCCATCATAAAATACTATAGAATGGGGAGCTTAAGCAACAGATTTTTTTTTTCCTCTCACAGTTCTGAAGACTGAAAATGCCAGCATGATTGGGGTGTGGTGAGAGCTATCTCCCTGGCTTGCAGCTTTCTTACTGTGTCTTCACATGGTGAAGAGAGAAAGAGTCTGACCTTTCTTCCTCTTCTTAAGAAGGTATTCATCCCATTAGGGACACCTTACTATCATGACATCAACCAATCCTAATTACCTCCAAAAGGCCCCGCTTCCTAAGAATATCACATTTGGAGTTAGAGCTGCAACATATCAATTTTGGGGGGACACAGTCAGTCTATAACACCATCTGTAACATGGTATTTCTGGTAACAGAGTAACTGAGAGAGAGTTTAGGTGATATTTTATCATATTCTGCTATATGTATTTAAGGGGATACAAATCTTTAAGCCATTGTTGTTATGAAAAGAACTCTTTCTCTTGAGCTGATCAAGTGGCCCATTTAGAGTGGGAAAGATGACATGCTCCGGCAAAGAACATGGGCAATTCTCTTACTTCGCGTGAATAAAAAAGAAAGACTTCATCGCCCTAAAGAAAAGGAAGTATTTTTTTTTTTTTCTGATAGCTTTTTAAATATTTCCAGGTAGCCCAGGAATCAACAGTGGTAAGAGAACAGGACTTTGATAGGAAGGATTGAAGGGATGGAAATATGAACAGAGAGGAAGGCTAAGGAAGAAAGGTAAAGGGAGAAGGAGCCCAGTAAGTGGTATGATGATAGTCACTGTTTTACGGTGCTTGGGGCATTTTAGGTCAGGTCCAGACACCAGACTATAAGATCTTTGGTGGGGGTACTTTACTGTAAGAGTGGGAGCCATGCTCAACAGGCACCAAATGTCCCTCTTCCTCCTACCCTCCAGCAACCACCTCACGTACTTCAAGAGCAAAGAGGCTCTCTGAGTCCTGGGATGGGGAAGACAACTTCTCACTGCTATACTTGGCACTTAAAATGAGGTTCTCAACCTGGGATAGAGGATGCTTCTTTTCACACTTTTTTATAGTAAATGTGCAATACTTTAAGAAAAACAGTACAGGGACGCCTGGGTGGCTCAGTTGGATAGACAACTGCCTTCGGCTCAGGTCATGATCTCGGAGTCGCGGGATGGAGTCCCGCATCGGGCTCCCAGCTCCATGGGGAGTCTGCTTCTCTCTCTGCCCTTCTCCTTACTCATGCTCTCTCTCCCTGTCTCTCTCTCAAATAAATAAATAAAATCTTTAAAAAAAAAAAAAGAAAAGAAAAACAGTACAAAAAAGAAAATAGAAGCCCTCTAAAATGAAGTAAAAGAAGTTTCTATATATATCTACCAAAAACCATTTGTTGAATTTTAACAGAAGGAGGAGGAAAACTCTTCAGTGGTGTCTCTCATGGGTTAAAATACTACCTGACTCATCAAGTGAGTGCTTGGCCTGGAGTTAGTTCTCTGAGGCTTGGGACTGTGGAATTAGAAGAAGCCGACGATTATGTGAAGCTAAAAAAATGAACTCTAAAAGTGGGAACAAAAGCTAATGGAGATAATCACATCTAGCTCCCAAAGGACGAAGCTTAAATCCATCACTTGCAAAACCTTCCTTCATGGGGCTCTGTGGTGTTAATGGTATCTCTAAGCTCAAGAAAAGTACAGCTGTCTTGTGCTGGTCAATGAGCTTCTGGCCTGGAACAAATCACTCTGATTTAATTGCCTGTTACCTAGTACAGAGGAAGGGATTAGATGTTTATGATGACATAGTTTTGTACCTTCACTCAATCAGTTGGTTTGTAAAGAACATAAATTTTCCCTACCCTTCGTCAGGGGTGAATGACCATGTGACATAGAAATGATAAAATGTTTAAATCCAAGAGATATTAAAGGCCAGAAGCTAAATGTTGCTTATATATAAATAAAATGAATTTTAGGATGCCTGAGGTCCTTTTAGATTCAATTCTGCAAGGCAGAATGCACTGAGTGCAGAGTCATACAGACTTAAGCCTGAAACTACCTCTGCTACATACTATTTGTACTAAACTGGATATGGTATTAACTTCTTTGTGTCTTTGATCTCTTAACTGTAAGTTGGGGGATACCTATCTCAAGGGGATGTCATGAATGTTACCACGATAAAGTATCTAAGGTATTTAATCCAGTGCCTTATGTAAAACCAGTTACTATTGTTTTTTGATGCTACATCACCAATGTGAGCTTTGTCACACTGCAAGTCTATAGAGGAGAGATGATTTGGGGCAAGGCAGCTGTTCTCATTATCCTTAAATCATTCTTACTGGTTACTCTTAAGGTGAGTCTTGGCTACTGCTCTGTCTGAGGAAGGGCGATGTACCTGGACCAATGGAGTCCAAGCCAGGAGCAGAGGCAGGTGAGCAGATTCCTGAAAATATAAAGCTTTCCAAAAGAGGGAGATGAACATGTAGGGCATAGGTCTGGCAATATTAACTTGCAGTGTAAAGTCTCTGGGTATAAGAAATAACAGCACTGTGTCAATAAATAATCATAGTGGGTCTCACAAAGGAGCTTGGTGTTCCAGAAATACCTGGAAGTCGGGCAGATCTGAGCTGGCAAAGCAGGCTAAAAAGTGATGCTCTGCGATGAGCACTATGGATAGCTCCAAGGGAAGCCATTTCTTCTTCCCTGAAAAGGAGGTCATTATTTAAACCATTTTTATGAAGAAGCCAACATCTCTTCTGCCTTAAAGAACCAAGATCTATTAAGGCATATTGGATCCCCCACACCAGAGGAAATCTTTCTCCATTCAATATTTCTAAATATCGGTCAGCAATAGCATAATATCTGGACAGAACTGTTCAAAACTGGTTCTCCCTGTAGAGAAAAGGAGATCTGATGTGAGCTTAATTGGTTTGTCTTAAGGTTGCTCTTCATTCTTGGTGATGGTTCTATCAGGAAGGTCCTTGCCTCCCTGAACACTAAAGCCATGTTGAAGTTTAGGGTTAGTGGTGGGTCAACTGTAGAATGTTTCAACTATGTGAGGTCATAAGTGTGGGAAAGGGTTCCCAGGAGTATTGCTCTAGGTCCGTATTAATTCTAGTCCATTAGATAGTCTAACCACACTGCTGTTAGAGTCCATAAAGGGGTGGATATAAATTCTGCTCTACTTTCTGTGTACCCTTAGGAAAACCATTTGGCCCTTCTTGGTGTCAGTTTTCTTATCTGAAAGATAAAGAAACTGAACTATAACATCGTTGGTGAAGATAAGAGGTTCCATTATAAAAGACAAAATAATTTTCAGTATTTGGTTTAAAATTATTAGCTCAGAGACTACAGAGATGCAAAATATATCCAAAATAGCTATAAAGGTATGTAGAATTGAGACTCAGCCAAGCCCTCTGTGGCCACAAAAAAATGAAGGGGATAAAGGAATCATAGTGCTTGGCTGCAAAATAATATGGTGTCTTAAAACTGGAACGAGGGTAGAGTAGCCGCTCAAATCTTCTATACCAAGAATTGGTAGAAATAAAGCTTTACATTATAGCTTTGTGGACAGTTTTCCTCCAAGTTTCAAGGCCTCCAGATAACAGAATGCAAGGTTTTATTAATGTCCAAAATGTCTGAAGAGGAGTGGCTCAGAATACAGGAGGGAGCTGTGGGCTAAAATGACTCTTTTGAGACATACAGGATTTGAATTATAGGAGCTCTTCTAATAAAGCAGTGCTTTGTGGATGGGCTTTCATGTTTTCTTGGAAAAAAAGAAGTCTCATTGTCATTTTTGAATAATGAAACTGGGGCTCCTAAGTTGTTGTGTTCTCTAAGTACTAGATGGAATAAAGCCTTGTATTTTCTGGAACTGTGATTCTCAAAAGCATAGCTTTTGGACCCCTGTGTGTCTCTGCTACCATTTTTGGAGGCCTCATATCCTCCCCTTTCCAACTTACGTATCCCCATGAGGCCTGATTTTCTTCTTATATTTCAACCAAAATAATGGATCACAGTGTATTGACTGCAAAAGCAATTATGAGAACCCAGTTGTTTTCTCTTGGGCCAGACAGAAATGAGATTTGCAAAAATAACAAACAGTGCCACTGTTCTCAATAATTTGTTTTGGAAAATGTAGTTATTGTCTTTAAAAAAGATGTTACTTATTTTTAATATATAAAGACTTCATTGCATCTTAAAATTAAACAAAAATGTAAATTTCTTAGCTTTAATCTCTAATATGGTAAATAGTAATATAAATGATCCATATAATAAAAAATTCTTTGGGCATCTTCAGTAATTCTTAAGAGTGTAAAGAGATAAAAATATTTGACAACTATTGTTGCAGAAGCATCAGGATTCAAGTTTTTCTGAATAGTCTTTTAATAACAGAGTAATACTAAGCAAAAACTTGATTTCTGAGTTTTTATGAGATGTTCCAATGTCTCGGAAATAGAGAGGCTCCCCTCAGGACATTTAGATTATTGACCTGGGCTTACGTGGCTTAACCCATGAGAGGTCACCCCTTCATGGCTTTGAGTCTCTCCACCTTGGACTGGCTTTGAGCTTAGCAGATAATATTAATAGGTATCACATTATTCACTTATATTTCATCCTCTAGAATAACCCAGTGATGAAAGAAAGTGTCCTGCAACCAGACATAATTGAACTGATTGAAGAGAAACGAAGCATAAATATAAGGAAAAGCTCTTGATGTTGGGGAGAAATAATTCCACTTGAAAATATTATCTCTAGGTAGCTGGTTGACGTTTCATCACTGAGACAATATCAGATGCAAAATTGTCTCTCAATTTTTCACTGGAGTGTGGCTTACAGAAAACAATAAACTATACTGCTAAGCTTTACCTTTAGAGCAAAAAGATTTATGACTATGGGCAAACCTCAGTAAACTAGGCTCATTAAAATGAAGTCCAAACAAAATATGTGAAAATAAATTTAGAATGGAAATAATTTCAAATAAAACACTAAAAGATAAAATTTTAATGTTTTGGAATATATGTCATATTCCCACCTAATACACAGTGAAGTTTTAAAAAATACATATATTATTGAGTTTATGTTGAAGAAAGCAAAACTATTCCTTTGTGTTTTTGAGCCAATTATTTATTCTCTAATTTTTTTCACATCTACTAAATATGGAGAGTGTATCAATAATCACTAGCTCTAACATTCATCCATATGTAGGCCATAAACCAAGTAGGTTTCTGAAGCATATTTTGTTCTTTCAGGTAGTAAAACATGTCATCTGCTGTTTTATATTTTTTCTGTTTACCCTATACACTATTTTTACTATAAAGTTCAAAAGCAAAGTTCATCACAACCTTAGATCAATGATCACAAAATAGTAAATGGTGACACTATTTAGTGACACTTTGTAGACCTCAAGACCATCTTCATAGAAAATTATAGTATTTCATATAAGAGTGGAAGAATAAATATTGTGAAAATGTCTATGCTACCTAAAGCAATCTACACATTTAATGCAATTCCTATCAAAATACCATCCATCTTTTTCAAAGAAATGGAACAAATAATCCTAAAATTTAAATGGAACCATAAAAGACCTCGAATAGCCAAAGGAATATTGAAAAAGAAAGCCAAAGTTGGTGGCATCACAATTCCAGACTTCAAGCTCTATTACAAAGCTGCCATCATCAAGACAGCATGGTACTGGCACAAAAACAGACACATAGATCAATGGAACAGAATAGAGAGCCCAGAAATAGACCCTCAACTCTATGGTCAACTAATCTTCAACAAAGCAGAAAAGAATGTCCAATGGAAAAAAGAGGGCCTCTTCAATAAATGGTGTTGGGAAAATTGGACAGCCACATGCAGAAAAATGAAATTGGACCATTTCCTTATACCATACAAGAAAATAGACTCAAAATGGATGAAGGACCTCAATATGAGAAAGGAATCCAACAAAATCCTTGAGGAGAACACAGGCAGCAACGTCTTCGACCTCAGCCGCAGCAACATCTTCCTAGGAACATCGCCAAAGGCAAGGGAAGCAAGGGCAAAAATGAATTATTGGGATTTTATCAAGATCAAAAGCTTCTGAACAGCAAAGGAAACAGTTAACAAAACCAAAAGACAACTGACAGAATGGGAGAAGATATTTGCAAACGACATATCAGATAAAGGGTTAGTGTCCAGAATCTATAAAGAACTTAGCAAACTCAACACCCAAAGAACAAATAATCCAATCAAGAAATGGGCAGAAGACATGAACAGACAGTGCTGCAAAGAAGACATCCAGATGCCCAACAGACACATGAAAAAGTGCTCCATATCACTTGCATCAGGGAAATACAAATCAAAACCACAATGAGATATCACCTCACACCAGTCAGAAAGGCTAAAATCAACAAGTCAGGAAATGACAGATGCTGGCGAGGATGCGGAGAAAGGGGAACCCTCCTACACTGTTGGTGGGAATGCAAGCTGGTGCAACCACTCTGGAAAACAACATGGAGGTTCCTCAAAATGTTGAAAATAGAACTACCCAGCAATAGCACTACTGGGTATTTACCCTAAAGATACAAACGTAGTGATCTGAAGGGGCACGTGCACCCGAATGTTTATAGCAGCAATGTCCACAATAGCCAATCTATGGAAAGAACCTAGATGTCCATCAAGAAGATGTGGTATATATACACAATGGAATACTATGCAGCCATCAAAAGAAATGAAATCTTGCTATTTACGATGACGTGGATGGAACTAGAGGGTATCATGCTTAGTGAAATAAGTCAATCGGAGAAAGACAACTATCATATGATCTCCCTGATATGAGGAAGTGGAGATGCAACATGGGGGGTTAAGGGGGTAGGAGAAGAATAAATGAAACAAGATGGGATCGGGAGGGAGACAAACCATAAGTGACTCTTAATCTCACAAAACAAACTGAGGGTTGCTGGGGGGAGGGGAGTTGGAAGAAGTGGGGTGGGGTTATGGACATTGGGGAGGGTATGTGCTATGGTGAGTGCTGTGAAGTGTGTAAACCTGTGGTTCACAGACCTGTACACCTGGGGATAAAAATATATGTTTATTAAAAAAATAAAAAATTAAAAAAAAAAGAGTGGAATTTTTACCCTTAAAGAATTTCAGTAAGATAATTTTGGATTCACTTGATCATTGAGTATATCTTTCCTTTACATGTCTTGCTGATGGTGGGAATGGGGTAGAGATAGAGGTGAAGGCAAAGAATAATCCTTGGGCCAGTTCAGTGATTATTTCTTTGGTTCATTGAAATTTGTGTCACTTGATTTAGGAATTTCAGTTTTTACTACTTATGCATTTTATTCAATTCTAAACAACGTTTTTTTTTTTTTTAAGTTTATGATTCTCAAGGCAGTGGAATAAAACTCTTATCAAAGACCACACTAATTCAAAGTCATCAGCTTCTAGCTTATCTACCATGCTATTGCATTTTAAGTAACCAATTATTATGTAAAATTCTGACTTCAGTGGCTTTAAGAATATGCAGAAGTCATGAACTCTGTATGATTATAAAAACTTGAATGTTCATTAAAGAACATAGAAAGCTAATTAAAGGCTAATTAAAAGGAATGAGGATTTTTGAATATCTGATATTCTCTACTTATCCAATACATCTAGAAAGTTGGAAACCGTGGTCAATGTCAGGTAAAAGACACTAAAGTCTTTCTCTTGGAGTAATTTCAGGCTCTTGACTTTCAGAAGAGGGATCAATTATTTATGTTACACAATCCACTCATATCGAAAAGAAGAAGAAATACTCAGTCTATAAGGTATAGCACAGATTCATTAACTTCAGAGTATCTGTGCAAGGAATTCTCTAATACAAGTAGAATTTATATTTACATTACAGTACATTAATACTAGACTACGTATTTATATAGTATTATTACATTATTACTAATACATATTATTGTTATTACTAGTATGTATTAATACTGTACTAGTATTAACTAATGTACTACATTAATATGGTAGCCTACGTCAAAGCCTATGATTACTATACGAAGATTCCAAGTAAACGAGTACTGGAACTACAACGAACATTTGAGAAGAGTAATTACTTGCCTCCTTTATCCTCTTTACATCGAATGGATTTCTTTTTTATCAAAAGCAACAGAGAAAGAATACCACAGCCAAGGGTAACATTCATGAAGAAGACAATCAAAATGAATGAAAAAGATAGGATTTATCATTAGAGAAAGATCAGTGGTACATATGCCTACTCCCAAAGAGAACAAGATGGGACTGGGGAGGGAGAAAAACTCAGGAAACAAACGGAGGGTTGCTGGAGGTGGGGCAGGGGATGATAGGGTGGCTGGGTGATGGACATTGGGGAGGGTATGTGCTATGGAGTGCTGTGAATTGTGTAAGACTGACAATTCACCGACCTGTACCCCTGAAACAAATAACACATTATATGTTAATTAAAAAAACCCAAAAGCCAAAACCAAAAAATAACAACAATAAAAAAGAAATTGAAAAGAAAATAATAGCACTAATATAGCAAATGTTAGTCCCAGCCTACTCTTCACTGCTGGACTGGACTTCATCTCTCTACACCACCAGTCCGGTCCAGATTTAGAGCCATTGATAGCTGATGGCCAATGTGTGTGAGTGTGGAGCCTTGGGCAGCTGAGAGTCCTGAGATGTGTCAGCCTCATGTGAATCCCTGAGATTGTAATTAGATTTCCTCTTCTGTCCTCAGTAGGATCTTTCCTCTTTTGCAACCTTGGCTTGAGCTCTGAAACTCTGCAAAACTATGGCCTTTTCTCCTCCCTTCTCCATTTTAAGGTCTGATTCTTGTCCTACCAACTCCCAGCTGCTACCTGGATTCTTTTTCCCATAGGTTGCTCATCCAGAAAACACACACTGTTCTACTTCTTTTAAAATATATCTGTTGTTCTCTGACAGGGGGAAAACTTCTACTTCCTTTGGTGCTATCTTCTGCTTCTGTCTTTATCTGTCTAAAAGAGGAATTCTACAATGGAGGATGATCAAAGGCACTACATATAGACCATGAGACAGAAAAACTCTTCTTTTCCTGTATTGCTTTAGCTGCTCACAAATTGTTTGCCTATCTTCTGCTTTAACTGCATGAAGTCCTGCTATTTTTTTTTTCCTGTTGTCTTTAGCTCCTCTTGCTCCAACTAGGAGCTAGGATCAGATACCAAAACTTCCTGGTTGCATTAAATAAATCGTCTGTAACTGTGTATTTGCTCTAGCCCATAAACTAAATTGTCTGTAACATAGTGTATTTTCAATGATGAATAACACCTGCATGCATTTTCTGGTTGAAATGAGAGAGAGGAGGTGAGGGGGAGAGGGAAAGAGAGAGAGGATGCCCAAAAATAAAAACAGCAAAATACAAAGTTAATCCTGCAGGATAGGATGGCTTACATGAAGTCCTCAATACACCCTCCAAGTGCATGATACACCCTTTGCTCCTGTTCTCTAGATAACTTTTAGAATGATGTACTTATTCTCAGTGCATAAAGTGCAGGAACCTGCCAGTCAGAAAGCCCTACATAATATATTCAGTCAAAAGTTAATCAACCCAAAAGTTCAAAAATGGTAATAAGGAGGGTAAACGTGCAGCAGCAGAACTTTCTCTAAGAGAATATTTAAATGATGACACTCTACTGCATTTCCAAAACCAATGTCTGATTTCAATAGCACTGCATATATTTACTGGATAAGTGAGCAAGTAAGCAAATGAGTGAGTGAATGGGATGAGAGAGCCAAGAATTCATAGAATTCCATGTCCTGTCCCTGTAATTCTTCCTTAGTGATTCTATAACTGTTTAGCAGCTTTTTTTTCCCTTTTTTTTTTTTTATGCTGAACTCCCCAAAAGGGATCCACTTCATGGATGACTTATGAGTTGAATGACCCTAATACTATAATGCAAGTGGTGTCTATTGACAATGATTGAGTTTGGGAGCATTTATAATCATCTGAAGAGAAATCAAGAACAATTTCCAGTGTCCAGATACGTGGCATGATGTAGGTGGGCCATTCAGATAATTGAACCTTTACCTTCTGTTCAGATGTTTAAGTTGGTATGTGCATCACACACATACCTTCTACCAGCAAAGATCAAATAAATGAGCAAATTAATAAAATAGCCAATATAAAAACCACAAAAATAGACAAGAACAAACAAACAAACAAAAAACCTGAATTTTACTACAAAAACCAATTCCTAAATAGCAAATGTTGAGACAAAACAAATACTATTTTTTTAAAAAGATTTATTTATTTATTTGACAGAGAGATCACAAGTAGACAGAGAGGCAGGCAGAGAGAGAGAGAAGCAGGCTCCCTGCTGAGCAGAGAGCCCGATATGGGGCTCGATCCCAGGACCCTGAGATCATGACCTGAGCCGAAGGCAGTGGCTTAACCCACTGAGCCACCCAGGCGCCCCCAAATACTATTTTTATCAAAATGATCTATCCTGCTATATCTCTGGAGGTACATTACCAAGAAAAACCTATTTGAAAAAAAAAATTACATTTTAACTATAAGATGGACAAAGGAAATAAGGAGTTAGAATTTTAGACATGGGATAATAGTATTGTTTTTGATGCATGACTTTCAATAATACAGTCGTATTGATAGTTGTATTACTGGGCAAAAACCAAGAGCAAAAGTACAACTCATTTTCCTCAAGAGCAATGGCTGCTTCTTCTCAATCACTTAGGAAATTGTCACTAAGCCAGAGTTCTTACACTTTCTTATCACCTTTAACATCCACTGCGCTCTTATAAAGAACCAAGCCTCTCAAACAAAGCAGTGTTAAGTGAATAACAAGTCTTCCCTCTGTGGGTAAGAGGTACTGCCTAGGATTCTGCTGTAACAGATGGTAATCACAGAAATGAATCCTATTTTCTATAGATTTGATAAGCTTATGGTAAATTATATTATATAAACTTGAGTACAAAAAAGTACTTGTAATCATTTAATGTTTATCCTTACTGTTATAGCACATTAAGAGCAAATTCACTGAATCTGCCTGTACATCAAAAGTATTATGTGATAAAATTAATAACCAAAGTAGCAAAGCTTATTTATATGTTATTTAAAAACATCTCAAAACTAACACACACAGACACACAGAGAATGAGAAAACAGAGAGAATGACTAAAATCAAGTTAAAGAATAGACAGATAGCCTGGGATAATTTCAAACTCTCTCTGAGTAGGAGGGCTTTGGTAGTTATATTGAAATGACACTGTTTTATTTGACCTTGATAGCTGTAACCAGTGGTACTATTTTTAAAGTTACTTTGTGTATTGATAATTAATCAACTACAAGGATGACATTGTATTACAAATGCTATATAATTCAGTTTATACTGTCAACTGGAAGCTAGAATTCTTGTCTACTTATCCTACATTTAAATTTTAATGATTGCAGAAACTAACACGGGCATTCTAAAACAATATTTGGTAAGAATACATTTACCATATGCAGAAAGACATGAACATGTTTTTATCACACCTTTGTCCTGGAGACTAAAGAACATAATTAATTGTTTTATGAGTCATGAGGAAACTGGGGATTTATTACTTTTTTGTCATAATTGATGAACCACTATGGATAAACCCCATTTAAGAACTGTTAATTCACATCTCACACAAATCTACCAAGAAAAGGATACTTAAGTCTTGTTGAGGAAATTGTGTTCCTTTCCCTGACCTCTATGATTCGGTCCCTGCTTGATATATGTCTTGTTTTCTGCCCTGCCCCCTTGTGCACTCTATAATCCAAACAAATCCATGTACTCTGTGTTTATTATGTGCTTGTGCCTTCACCAGTCTGGTTTTCTGTTGAAAAAAAATCTACCTATAAATGGGAAAACTCATTTAAAAACTGTAATAGATCATATGAAAGGGGGAAGACATAATTATTACTTAACATGTTAAAATGATCTTACTAGTAATCAAAGAATGGAGATGAAAGCATGAATAAAATATAATTTTTACCTATTAAATTTCAGAGAGACAAATTGATAGTTATCTCTTTGCTGGTGATGTTGAGGGGAATCTGGAACATTCTTACATGGCTGGAAAAGGATTTTTTGGCTTTTGCCAAATAACTTGATAGTATATTAAGAGTTGTAAAAAAATTTTGGAA
This sequence comes from Mustela nigripes, assembly GCF_022355385.1. Lineage (NCBI taxonomy): Eukaryota > Metazoa > Chordata > Mammalia > Carnivora > Mustelidae > Mustela > Mustela nigripes. Next base: position 63,440,810 of record NC_081559.1, on the reverse strand, counting down.
GCAGAGATCTGAAAATCCCACTTCTATAAATTTATCTTAAGGAAGGAAACCAGAAGATGAGAAAAAAAAAATCTTACCTGTATAGATATCTACTTCCAGTATTACTTCTTAAAGACTTTATTTATTTGAGAGAGAGACAAAGCAAGAGAGAGAAAGAGCATGAGCAGACTCCCCATTGAGCAGGGAGCCTGATGTAAGGCTCAAACCCAGGATCCTGGGATCCTGGGCCAAAGGCAGATGCTTAACCAACTGAGCCACCCAGGTGCCCCATTCCAATATCATTTTTGATCTTGAAAAGAAATTGAATGTCAAATAATAGTGGAAATATTAATTAAATTGTGGGTAAAGCTACCTTATAGAATATTATGTTGCAATCCAAAAGTGAAAATTATGAGGACAATTATGGCAACAAAGAAAAAGACTTTCAGTAAGTAAGTTTAAAAGTTTTTGAGAAGTATATATATAATATAAATATCAATATATAAAAATCTGCACATGTAAAAACATGCTTGAAAGACATAATGTAGATAATAGGTTTGTAAGGATGATGGAATTATGTGTTTTCGAATATATTTTTAAAACACTCTATAATAGTCTCATGTAATTTTATGATAACAATAACTAGAATTCATTTTTAATCCCCAAGTTCAAATAGACCCCTTCCAAGAAAACTTTCATAGCACCTAATTTACATCTTATTTTTGGAATTTATCTGTATTCTTGCATTATAATATCAATTGACTTGTAATAAGTTAATAAGCTGTATGTCAATTTGGTCCTAGAGTTTGTAAATGGATATTGGGTATCATTATTTGTATGAATTGTGACGAAAATTTGGGGATGTATATATGCATTTTTATATTCTGGTCAAAAGAGGTATTAATTGCTGTGTGTACACCTGCAAAATTTGTGAGGCCTCCTTCTTCAATGACTAAGTATTATTTAATATTTTCATATGGAGATGCTCTATTCAAAATGATTATGAATTTCACCTCTCGATATGTTTTTTTTTTCTATCAATAGCAGAGAAATTATTCACTGCAGTTATTTAAACAAATCTAACTTTGAACACAGTATTTTCCTAAATCTCTGCTACTAGATATGGGGTCACTCCCAACAGGAAGCAACACTTTTTCCTAGAGTTTGAAATGGAGACAACCCTACCGCTCAACCTATTCAATCTTCCTGGTTCAAAGAAAGGCATATGCAATATAATCTGGATAAATAGGATCTGGAAAACAAAAGGAAAAGGGCTTTGTTTCAAGTCCAGATTTTCCCAAGTAAGCACAGAGTTATCCAATTTCCTGGAGATTTAGTCTAACATGGCTAGTGAATTTGTATTCAGTCACCTTTAGCATAAAAAGGATACTATGCAATGTCTATGTGCAATTTATCTCAGGCATGTAAGGCTGATTCAACATTTGAAATATCAATTAATGTAATCTACATCATCTGCCTAAAAATGAAAAATCACATGATCATATCAATAGATCTTATCTATTGGATAAAATCCAACACCATTAATAAAAAACAGGAAACTAGTAATAGAGAGAAACTTCTTCAGCTTGATAAAGAATAACTACAAAACAACTACAGCTAACATCATACTTAATGGTGAGAAATTTGAAGGTTTTTTCACTAAGATCAGGTACAAGACAAAGATCCTCCCCTCACCACTCATTTTTAACATTATACTGGAAGTTCTAGCTAATACAATAAGAGAAGGAAAAAAAAGGTATATATATTTGAAAGGAAGAGATAAAATTGTCCTTTTTTGCAGATGACATCATCTATACATGGAAAACTGAAAGAACTGACAAAAAACCCCTAGAACTAATAAGTGATTATATCAAAGTTGCAGGATGTAAGGTTACTATACAAAAATCAATTATTAAATACCAACATTGAATGAATGGAATTTGAAATTAAAAACACTATACTATTTACATTAGCACCATAAAAACAAAATACTTAAGGTACAAACATAAAATATGTACAGGATATGAGGAAACTATAATACTCTGAATAAACAAAACCTAAGAACAAAATAAATGAGGAGAAATTCCATGTTCATGGATAGGAAAACAATATTGCCAAGATATCAGTTCTTCCCAACTTGATCTATACATTCAGTAGAATCCCAATCAAAGTCCTAGCAAGTTATTCTGTGGGTATCAACAAAATAAATCTTAAGTTTATAGAGAGAGGCAAAAGACCCAGAAGAGACAATGCAATATTGAGGGAATGACAAAATTGGAGGCCTGACACAACCCAACTTCAAGATTTACTATAAAGCTACAGTGATCAAGGCAGAGTGATATTAGCAGACAACAAACAAATAGATCATGCAACAGAATAGAGAGCCCAGAAATAGACCCATACAAATATAGCCACCTTATCTTTGACAATGAGCAAAGGCAATATATTGGAGCAAAGATAGTCTCTTCAATAAATGGTGCTTGAAGAACTAGAAATTCATGTGAAAAAAAAAATGTTTTGAGACACAAACCTTACACCCTTCACAAAAATGAACTCACAAAGAATCAGACCTAAATATAAAATTCAAAACTATAAAACTTCTAGAAGATAACATAGGAGACAATCTAGTCAACCGTGGGGATGATGATGAACTTTTCAGTACAACATCAAAGGCATGATCCGTGAAAGAAGTAATTGATAAGCTGCAGATCAAGAAAATTAAAAACTTCTACTCTGCAAAAGACACTGTTAGGAGACTGGGAAGACACACCATAGATCGTGAGAAATTATTTGCAAAAGACACATCTGTTAAAGAACTGTTCTCCAAAAGATACAAAGAATTCCTAAAACTTAGTAATAAGAACAAACATCCTGATTTTTTTTAAAATGGACCAAAGACCTTAACAGATACCTCACCAAAGAAGATACACAGATGGCAAATAAGCATATAAAAAGTTGCTCTCATCATGTCATCAGGAAAAAGCAAATTGAAACAATAGTGAGATATTACTCTATACTTATTAAAATGGCTCAAATCCAGAACACCGATAATACCAAATACTGGTGAGGATGTGGAGCAATAGGAACTCTCATTAGTTGCTGATGGAAATGCAAAATGGTACCGCCACTTTGGAAGACAAGCAGTTTATTAGAAAACTAAATATACTCTTAGCATACGAGTTAGGGATTGTACTCCTTGGTATTTATCCACAGTTGTTTAAAAAGTTATGTCCACACAAAACCCCACATATGTATGTATGTTTACAGCAGGTTTATTCATGACTGCTCAAACTGGGAAGCAAGCAAGGTATTTTTCAGCATGTGAATAGATCAATAAATTATGGTACACCCAGACAATGGAATATTACTCAGCACTCAAAAGAAATGAGCTGTCAAGCAAAGAAAGGACACAGAGGAATCTTAAGATTTTATTTATTTATTTGACAGACAGAGATCACAAGTAGGCAGAGAGAGAGGAGGAAGCAGGCTCCCTGCTGAGCAGAGAGCCTGATATGATATGTGGCTCGATCCCAGGACCCTGGAATCATGATCTGAAGGCAGAGGCTTTAACCCACTGAGCCACCCAGGCGCCCCAGGACACAGAGGAATCTCAAATGCTTATTACTAAGTTGAAAGAAGCTAATCTGGAAAAACTGCATGGTGTATGATTCCAACTATATCATATCTGCAAAGGCTAAACTATAGACATGATAAAAAGATTAGTAGCTAGCTGCCAGGAGTTCAGGTGAACAGATGAACAGATGGAGCACAGAGCATTTTCAGGGCAGTGAAACTACTCTATGCTTCCATAATAATGGACACATGTCATTAAATATTTGTCCACACCTATAGAATATACAAAACCAAGAGTGAACCATAATGTAAAATATGGACTTTGAATGATTATGATATGTCAACATAGGTTCATCAATTGTTTAAAAAAAAAAAAGATACCACTGTGGTTGGGGATATTGATAATGGAGCAGATCTATGCATGTATAGGGGTGGGGAGTATATGACAAATCTCTGTGCCTTCCCCATAATTTTGTTTTGAACTTAAAAGATTTCTTAAAAAACATTAAGTTGATTCTTTAAAAAAAGCAAAAGAAAAAGGAAACTTGTAAAACTGAAGACTAAAGAAGCATTGTTTTAAGCATGAGCCAAGCCAGGCTTCATGCTTCTCAGAGGAATTGCTAGCAAAAAACCTGTGTTGTGCCTGCACTCTGTGGTAGGACTGGTTGTTGTGAAATTCTGAATGTGGGGGTACTACTTGCAGGTAGATGGACTCATCGGATTCCTCATCATTTTTATGCCCATTTCTTCATCTCATTTCTTAATTGCATGTGTTGGTTTGTACTTTGGAAACATTCGGTAGGTATCATGGTTATTTACTTATGTAGCATATTGGGAGGCCTTCTTTAAAATACACATACGTTAGGGGCACCTGGGTGGCTCAGTGGGTTAAAGCCTCTGCCTTCGGCTCAGGTCATGATCCCAGGGTCCTGGAATTGAGCCCCACATCGGGCTCTCTGCTCAGCAGGGAGCCTGCCTCCGCCTCCTCTCTCTTTCTGCCTGCCTCTCTGCCTACTTGTGATCTCTGTCTGTCAAATAAATAAACAAAATCTTTAAAAAAATATATAAAATAAAATACACATAGGTTAAACCAAGGAGACAAATCCATGTTTGGGATCCTAGTTCCTGGTCTCTCTCTGTTTTCCCACTACCCCATTATGAAAAGTTTGGATTGAAAGTTGAGAATTGACCCACAATCAAGAGCCATCAATAACCAGAAAGGAATGTTTCTGAAAGGTTTAAAGGAAGGGAGAGATAAAAGCCAAAACTGAAAATATAAGCTGAACATTGGGGGAAAAGTTCTGAACGGAAGAGCTAATAGGATTTACATTATATTTCCAACTAAATGTTAAAACTTTAAAAATTATTATTTTTATTAACAAGATTTAGGCTACTTATCTAGACCTGGTGGTGATAAAATTTCTTGCCACTTGGAAATTTTGTGAGTAGGTTAAACTGCTTAGGAAAGAATATGGAGTGAATTCATTTTAGTTGATAAATCAGAATACAGTTTAGTGCTCCAAGTCTTTTTCTCACACACTCTTGTCTGTCTGTAAGCTCCCTTAGTGACTAAGAGGACTTTCACGTACCACCTAAAAATATCCTGAGAGGAGGAAGCAGGCTCCCTGGAAAACCCTGTACTGCCATTCATTCATTCATTCATTCTCTTGCTATTGACTGAACATTGACTGAACATCTGATACTGTCAGATAGTGCTGGGACTACATTGATAAGCAAAACAGATAAATAAAACCTACAGATATCAAATTCTAAAATGACAAGAAACATGGGGCAGAGTGGACTAGGGTCTTGTTTAGGAGAAGGCATCTTTGAGGAGAGGACATGTAAAGGAAGACGTGATTGGAAACAAGTAATTAGAGAAGGGAGACTTTGGGAGAACAGCATTCCAAATAGAAGCACCTAGTACAAGAGCCATAAGGTGGGAATAAGCTGGGGATATTTGAGGAAGAGAGTAATGGCAAGAATGACTGGAACATAGGACTGACTGCAAGACGGATGCGAGGTGAGTCTGATGAGGGAGATAGGGGCCAGATTACATAGGGAGTAGGCAGTACAGGCAGTGTGGGGTATTTGCATATTTATTGTAAATGCAGAGGGAAACCTTGGAGGGCTTCACACAAGGCCACCAGACCCTGATCTACACCTCTACACTGAGAAGACTGTTGCCATTTTGGAGACGACATGGAAGTAAAGAGAACAGCTGGGAGCCTATTGCCTTAGCCCAGATGACAAATGATGATGTTTTTGATTTGGGTGGCTGATCTCTGAGGACTTGGGAGAAGAGTGGATGGATTTGCCCTGTGTTTGTATGTATGTATGTATGTATGTATGTATGTATGATTTAAACAGCTCGGTTATTTAATTTGTCAGAGAGAATGAGAGAGAGTGAGTGCACAAGCAGGGGCCATGGCCGGCAGAGGGAGAAGCAGGCTCCCTGCAAAACAAGGAGCTAGATGTGGGGCTCCATTCCAGGATCCTGAGATCATGACCTGAGCCAAAGGCAGATGCTTAACTGACTGAGCCACCCTAGCGTCCCTGTTTTTTTTTTTTTTTTCAGATTTTATTTATTTATTTATTTGACAGACAGAGATCACAAGTAGGCAGAGAGGCAGGCAGAGAGAGGAGGAAGCAGGCTCCCCGCCGAGCAGAGAGCCCGATGCGGGACTTGATCCCAAGACCCTGAGATCATGACCTGAGCCGAAGGCAGCGGCTTAACCCACTGAGCCACCCAGGCACCCCCTGTCATCTGTTTTAAAGACAGATTCAGTGGGGCCTGCTCGTTGATTCGATGGGATGAGAGGCAAAAGGAAGAGGTTCAAGGATGATCATGCTAAGTAAACCTCAAAGAAAATCAGCAAAAATATCCTGGACTTTCCAAAACTAATGAGAAATAGGGAGCTGCACTTGAGGAAATTCTAGCGAAGAGGTATCTGGATCATATTAGGTAATATGCGTTTCATTTTAGACATTAAAGGCCCCGGAGCCTGGTCTGCTGTCTGCTGAGGGGCCTGCAGATAACACTTGGAGCAGTGCAGCCAGTTCGAAAAGGCAGCCGGGCAAGCTCCTAATGGAAACTCCCAGAAGTTTCACCACCTCATGGGTAGCTTTGGTGGATAGCCAGGAGTTAGGTTGCTTCCAATTTAAAATTTCTGTGTTGGGACGCTTGGGTGGCTCAGTTGGTTAAGCGGCTGCCTTCGGCTCAGGTCATGATCCCGGCGTCCTGGGATCGAGTCCCGCATCGGGCTCCTTGCTCCACGGGGAGCCTGCTTCTCCCTCTGACTCTGCCTGCCACTCTGTCTGCCTGTGCTCGCTCTCACTCTCTCTCTCTGACTAAATAAATTAAAAATAAATAAATAAAAAAAAATAAAATAAAATTTCTGTGTTAAAGCCCTGCTGGGTCTATTCCAGGGATTTTGAATGTATAAGCCATACACAATAAGTAAATTAGAGTAATAAAGATACTTGAGCTGTTATTTATTGTTTCATTCCTACACTTAATTCTGGGGAAAAAATTGTTTTGGTTTAGTATTTATAGTCCTTCTGAACTGAGAGCAAGTCTAGTTCCTTTTGCTTGAATATTAAGTCTAGCCTTTGTATTTGGGATAAAACTCTACCGAGATAGAGCAAACCTAGTTGGAATGTTTCCCTTTATCCTAGTAAACAATTTCTTTCCCTTGTAGGATCAACTCCCGTGAATGGAAAATACTTATTATCTATAATTACACACATATACATGTAACATACATTTGCTATTACTGAGCATGGGCTCTGGGTCACACAGGGCATCGTGCTAAGTGATTTTTCATGTATGATCTTATTTAATCCTCACAACAAGAAGGGGTCTGTAGATTTATCCCCTTTCACAAATGAGTTAATTGAACCTTGGCATGTGGTAGAAGGAGGATTTCAGGCCAGTTCTGCCAGACTCCTTGGCCCCGGCTCATCCCTCTAAAGCGGGTTTCCCCAGCTGTTTCCAGTTGCATCCTACCGTGCAGCCCTCACTGTGCCTTTTATGCTATTTGAGGCTTCCGTCTTTCTAAGTTCTTCAAATTATTCAAAACTCTGCCCCACTAAAATTTTCTATCAAAGCGGACTACCTCTCCTCAAACAAATATTAACACAATTTTAGCATACGCGCAACGCCAGTGACTTCTTGAGCCCTCTGGCGCCCTTTAGAAGACGGTTTACGCTCCACCTGTGGCCTTTGCACAAGGTTTGTTTCTTTCCCTAGCCACCTGTCCTTCTCTCTCTTTCTCACCTTATCCAAAATTCAGCAGAAGTCCACAGGGCACAGAGCTCAGAATGTATTATCTGGTTATTAGTTTTTAATTTTCCTTGGAAAGTCTGAAGTGTTCTGCAGACTCTGGCTTACATCTAGGCTTGTCATCCTTTCCTGCCTTTGGCATCACACTGCTCTGGGCTGAGGCCAGCTCCTGGCAAGAACTCCCCCCTTTGTTTTTCAAGCACACATTACCAAGTACTTTGCCCTGTTGATTAGCAGCCTCCTTGCTTGGCTTGCTTTGCAATTTGGTCTCTGGGTCACAGCAGGGCACGAGGTGGTGAGGATCCAAAAAAGCCAAAACCAAAACCAAAAAACAAACAAACAAAAAACCCACAACAAACAAACAAACAAACAACAACAAAACCCAGGAAAATAAATTTATCTTGAGATTCCCCAGATCCCTAAATTCACGAGCTTTCCTAAATATCAGTGTTACATAAATATTTCTTTCATGTTCACATAACTAAAGGTTAGGAGGAAATATATTTTAAAGTAAAAGAGACAATAAGCTTTGCAGTCTTCTAAGAGGGTAGAGAGAAAGACTAGTGCAGGCATCTCCTGCTGTTTGCAAGTCTGCTCATACCATTTTGCTTTTATGAAAGACCTACATTAGGACCTGTTTTTGTTAGCTGAAAGAAATCCAAAGAGGATTTTTGTCCTTTTTTTTCTTTTTTCTTTTTGTAAAAAGGTGAAAAGTGACAATAGCTGTCAACGTTTATTTGCAGGGAGTGGTTAGAGTCGGTGAGTGGTGAGTGATCCCCCCAAGCTCCTTCCAGGGAACCACACTCAGCCTCTCAGCATCAAGCCACCACAGCTTTGAATTGTGTCTGTGAGCACCTGTGCTTGATCTCTATTTTGTGCATCTGTTAGCATGATGTGTCCTAAGACATCAGAAAAGCCTAAGAAAGCTGATTTGTGTCTACGGCCATACCACCCTGAACGCGCCCAATCTCGTCTGATCTCGGAAGCTAAGCAGGGTCGGGCCTGGTTAGTACTTGGATGGGAGAAAGCTGATTTGTTGGGTCTGGGAATGCTCATATATTTTTCCCTATCAATTATTGGTAAATGCTTTTTTGCCCTGTTTCAGCTTATAGTGAAGGTTTCATAGGAACACTTTACTTTTGGATGACTGGGAAAACCTGTACTGTTACCCTACTCTGGAAAGAGACTTCTCTCTTTCTTTTCCTCTCACAGAGATTGATGAGGGAAGGAGAATTGAGAAATGGGGCACATCAATGAACTTCGTGTATATAATAGGAAGCCTGGAGCAGAGCTTGGGGTCAGAGGCTGGAGGGAGTTGCCTCGTTCTGCTTGAAGCAATAAGATGATTAGATCTTCTTTCATTTTGCTCTGGAAGAGAGAGCTGTGCCATGTGGGGAGGCTGACCTGAGTTGGCAGAACTGACATTTGAAGAGAATGTGCAAAGTGTAACTTGAAATTTCTCTTGTGATGTGCACCGCTTCCATCACCTCACACTTTCAGTAAAAATCTTTCTGCATGCTTCACTTTTTTTTTAAACATCATATTTGGTTTGATTTGCTTTGCTCTTTTGTGACAATCCAGGAAAGGAGGGATGCTGTATCTAAGTAAGATATAGTACAGAGCAGGGACACTATGTGTGGGATGGTGAGAAAATTCATAAACTTGACAAATTTAGGAGCCAAGGGAATATAAAAATAGAGGTGACTATGAACAATGTAAGCCATCCTGTCTTCCACCAGAATTCCTGGCATGATTAGAAAGAATGTGAATCATGTTCAAACATGATGTTTGAACCAACTGCACTTAGATCTCAATGGATGGGGTGCCTCAGCTTTTATCTTCAGAGGCCATTAACCAATGCAATGGTTACTTTAAAACTATAAGGCGGATTTCATCGATTCTTTTTTTTTAATTTCTTATTTTTTTCCAGTTTTATTAAAAAATAATTGTCATACATCACTCTATAAGTTTAAGGTGTCCAGTAGGATGGTTTGATTTACATTATTGTGAAATTATTACCACAATTAACATCCATCATTTCATAGATACAATAGATTTCATCGATTCTTGTCCATACTTGGGGTAGCAGAGTAATGCCCCCGCTGAAGATGCCCACACCCTAATCCCTGAAACCTGTAGATGTGTTGGGTGACACCTGTAGATGTGTTGGGCAAAGGAGTTTAAAGGTTGCAGGTGAAATTAGGTTTGCTAATCGGCCAGCCTTAAAATAAGGAGATTATGCTGGGTTCTCTGGGTGGACCCAATGTAATCACAAGGGTCCTTAAATGTGGAAGAGGGGAGCAGAGGCAAGGGTCGGGGTGATGCTCTGAGAGAAGAAATCCATACCATTTCTGGTTTTCAAGATGGGGAAAAGGAGGCATGAGCCAAGGAATATGGCAAGCCTCTAGAGGAGGTAAAAGCCGGAAAATGGATTATCTCCCTGGAGCCTCCAGAAAGGAACTCAGCCGTGCTAAGATCCTGATTTTAGCTCAGTGAGACTCATGTTGGATTTCTAACCTAGAGAGGGGGTGAGATAAATTTGTTGTTTTCAGCCATTAAGTTTGCTATGGTAGCAAAAGCATATCTGTATGAGTTGTCTGTTGCCACATAATAAACCACCTGAAAATCAGTGACTTAAACAACAATAATCATTTATTTTGCTTGTGAATCTGCAATTTGGTCAGGCCTGAATAGGGCAGTTTGTCTCAGTTCTATATACCATCAATTTGGTACTTCTTGTGAGGGATGGAGAGTCTGTTTTCAAGATGGCTCACTCCCATGGCTGAGTAAGTATTAGCTGTTAGCTGGGAGTTCGCTAGGGGCTCAGCTGGGGCCGAGAGCTTGGGAACTCATTCCCTTCCCACATGAGTATCTACACAGGCTGTTTGGGCTTCCTCACAGTGTGATACAAGATCAAGCATCCCAAAAGAGCGAGGAAGAAGAACAAGGCAGAAGTGCATGCCATTTTCATGACTGAGGCTGGGAGGTCACATCATTTATCTTCTGCCACACTCTATTTTCCTGCTCAGGCTCCATGGAAAAGGGCATAGACTCGCCTCTCTTCTCATGGAGGGGCAAGTTTCTAGTGGTACATGTGAGGCAGAAGATACTAGGGAGGCCCTCTCTGAAAGACATGATGTGCAGTGCTCATTTAGTGTGAAATCTGAGCCCTTTGTGCACTATCTCCCAAAATTATTTCTGGAAAATCACAGCACGTTTCCCATATATGTTTAAAAATAAGCTTTGTATTTACTACCAGATTTTTTCTCCTTCTCTTGCTTCCAACCCTTGTTTCTCAGCATAGCTATGCCTTCTGGATAATGGTTGTTTTTTTGTTATTCTATCACTCTCGAGGAGCCAAATGTGTATGTTTGGCTGTAGCAGAAGAGGAATGTCAACTTTTGCTCTCTCTGTTTTTGGTGTTCCATATAGGACACTATTTTTTGAAGAAGCTTCTCAGTCTCTTATGCAAATGGAATGCCGCAAGTCAAGACCTAGTTAAACTCAGAAGTATATATGTTAGGCTTGTACTCACAATAGTAGCATTAAGATTTGAATAGCCTTTGGAAATCTAAACTACTCAAGGTACATGATCCCATACCATCTCAGCTGACTGGTACTTACAAAGATTAGGGTCTCTTCTGCCTTCTTTGCTACAAAATCTTTAGTTCTGTCTTTCCTATCTGAAAGACTGTACATGGTTGAATTACAGATAAAATAGGTAAAACGACTGCTGTTACAATCTTTATTATCTATATTATAGTCTATTATAAAAATCAGGTGATTTTTAAAATATCAAATAAAGTAGCTTTCATATGGTGACCCCACACTTTATGGCTACCCCTTTCTTAGGGCCTTCAAAATTTTTGCCCCAATCCCAAATTATTTCAGCCTCCTGACTGTAAGAGATGAGTAGTGAATTGGTCCTCTTGCTTGCAGTTAGTGGTGCCCAATAGATATTTGGTGGTGATGAAAGGGCTCTATATTTGAGCTGTCCAATATGGTAGCCACCAGCCACATGTGGCTATTAGGCATTGAAATGTGACTAGTGTGACTGAGCAACTGAAATTTCTTTTAGTTTTATTTAATTTAAAAGTAAATAGCCACATGTGGTTAGCAATAACCATATTGGCTAGTATGACTCTAAATGATGGAATCCTAGTGTGATTTCTAGGTCCTCAGTTTCTATAAGGTCCTCATAGCTGAGGAAGGAGGTCTGAATAAATCAGAGCCCCAGTCAGATTTGGGAGCATGTAAGGTTTTTACATATGGTTATAACTCTAGTTGTGACACTGAGGAGTCAACTGGATTCTGGTTTTACCCCTCAATAGTTTTATTTTATAAGGTTAGCTACATTCACCAAAGACACAGTCATGCCAATTATCTTGTGGTCATGCATATCACGGCTGCTTTTACTAGAAAGAGCATCCTGATTCTTCTCACAAAGCTCCCAAAATCTTGCTCTAACATTGGCAAAGTCTGCCTCAGGTCAGCATCATCTTTCTCCCAATTTTTCCAATAGCTCAGAGAGTCTAAAAGAGTTCTTTGGGGGCTTAAAGCTGAGACAAGTTTTTATTTGGAGTCAATTATAACTACCAATAAATCAATTATTGCAACCATAATGCTGTGTAACAAATTATTACAAAAACTAGGTGGCTTACAATATAAACAAGGATAGGTTGGCTGGGTTCTGCTGATATAGGCTAAGCACAGCTGAGCTTGCCTGCAGGCTACAGGATAGGTGCATGTCTGCTTTATGTATTTTAGAACATGTTCTCATAGAGATGTTAGAAGCTCAAGAGAGAAAGCCCAGCCTTGCGAGCACATTTCAAGTCTTCAATTGGGTTACATAGGCTAACATTCTATTGGCCAAAACAAGTCACATAAGCAAGCCAAGAGTCAAAAGGTTGGAGGTACACTCATCCCACTAAGAGGCCATGGAGAGGTATGGGTACAATACTACTGTATGAGAGTGAAGAATTAAGACCATTTAATTTACCACATGTACATTAGACTCAGTCTCTCATTCTCATTCTCTCTCCCCTTCACTCACACCCTCCACACACACACTCACACCCACACACACCATACACACCACACACACTTTTGTTAGTGATAAAAAAAAAAATGCTTTTAAAAAGCCTTTTTCATACCCGGAAAGATAATGTTTGCCTCCTTTCTTTTTACTTCTTTGTTTGGGAAAGTTTTTTAAAATCACATTTTTTATGGCAAATATATCAGCAAATTTCATTATCTGGAAACTAATTTCCTAATTGTGCCTTTAATAACTTATTTGATATTCTATATGTGTTGTGATAGAAGAATTAGTCTCAGTACATCAGTTTTGTTACCTTTTCTCTTTTTCTTAAAGTCTTTGGTGTTCATTCAGTTAAAAGCAAACCAAACAATTTAGTACCCAATCTCTCTGGAGCTATCCCACTTGGAGCTCTATGGCATCTGTCTAATATAACTCCAGCTTGGTCTAAACCATTCGAAATTTTTAGAATCCAAATCTTTAATATTAAAATGTTATTATTTTAAAAAGGAGGTAAGAAAAAAAGACAGAGTGATATTATTTATATAAAAATATTTGTGTTTATATGTGCTTAGAAGAGATCAGGAAGGCTATGTCACCTCTGGGAAGAGGTGGTGATGTCTCATTTTCACTTTTTACTTCACATACCAGTGTCTGTTAGATTATTATTCAGTAAGCAGGTATTATTTTTATGACAAAAGTTGTTAAAAATAAAAAACATACCATTGTACTTCAAATATTTTGACAAGCTGTCACAGCTGGCAGGTTAGAAACTAACTTCAAATCTCCATTATTTACAAGTTTCTAATTTTGTTACCTTTTCAGAGGAGGAGAGAAAGAGAGGGGTGCTTTTAAGGGGTCAGTAAGAGTATTTCAGGGTTCAGTAGGAGATTGTATTTTGTATTGCTCTAGTTCTAGTTTTTCTTCAGTATTTCTCTACTCTCTTATATATATCTTACTCTTTCCATAAAGAAATTTCTATATATCTCTTACTCTATATCTATATATTTCTATGTATCTCTTACTCTATTTCTCTATATCTCTTATACATAAGATATATATATATATATATCCCTTTCTATATATCTCTTATTCTAAAATGATCTGCCCTTGCAGCCATTTCTAAACATTCCAGATTGAGCTCAGCTTCTCTTAAAGAGAAGTCACTTAAAGAAAAGTGACCAAGAGCTTCTGCTTTCTTATGAAAGCTCTGTGGTCTCTGTAGCATCATTTTGTGTCATCTTAAAATGTAGCCAGGCAACACGTGATATATTCTAACAGTAAAAACTCTTTTTTGCATTGTTCACCTGATTCTTTTTTTACCTTAAAATAATCTCAGTCCTTCAGTACCAACTCTCCAACAGAAAAAATTACAAAACACAAATTTTCCAGGAGTAGACTCCTCCTGGGTCACTTGAGCATGTGCCAAGATTTCATAAATCCAATTCATGACCATTCATGGAAGTTAGTCTCGCCACTCCTGCTACTTCTGGGTGTCTAATGGTGAGGACAGTGGTCTGGCAGTTAGAGGACACCCTTTGATTTCCGAGTTTGAAATCTGGCTGTCTCCATTACTCTTTTGTGTAAAGTCACAACTGCTTTATGATACTTCTTTTGTAGGTTTTTCTTATGTCATTATAGAACATAAATGTGACTGAGTAAAAAAGGGTAAAGAATCCTTTGTTTTTAACATGAAAATCCCTTTGAAACTGGAATTAGAAGATTATAAATCTTGTAACATTGTTTCAATTTCATTATAATGTACTTGAGGGAATGGAATTTGATTTTTTAAATATTTCAACAGGAATAGCATCATTTTTCACTTTCCAGGATTCTAGCTATATTGAATTACACATCATCACATAATGTTACCGAATTTTATTTTCATATTATATATTATCCCTCTGAAATCAATATCTGGAACATTTAATTCCTGTAAATGGGAATTTTCTTATTAAAAATGCATAGAATGTAAAACAAACTGATGACTATTTCATCTATATTGTGCAATACCTCCTCCTGCCCTTCAACATATATGCACATTAGTTTAATCACACCCTCCCAGAAACTGACAATGGAAGAATATTGCTTCATTGAGTAGACTATTTCTCAGAATAAATAATATAATACAGAGATAATATACAATATTTGGTGGATAAAGGAATGGAACTGACTTCGGTTTAACAAGGGAAATCTTTTCTCTTCTGCCCTGGTTGCTTTTTCACCGTTGCTTGGTAAGTGACCAAGCTTTGGGCTTTTGGCATGTTGGGGTAGTCACTGGGTTAAGAACTCTTCAGGGAGCCACCAAGATGGGGCTTCTGGGAAAAAAGAGGACTGCATTATAGAGAGATTCTTAAAAGCCTCTGCTATGAAGTTCAGTTCAATGAACCATAGGTCCGAATGTTATGAATGTAAATGTTTATTCTGCAAAGAATCCTAAAAGGTCTCAACCCCTTTTCAACTCAGTCATAACTCAGGATGATAGCCGACATGCCAAATTTTAGTGGACATAATTTGAAATGGATGAGAAATTATCATTGGCGTTAGGTCCAAATGTGATGCAATAGTAAAGTACCAATGCTTTCACAAAGGACCGAAAGAGGCTTGGTATGGTGTGTTGGTGCCTGCTGATTAGCACCTGTCCTTCAAATGCCTGGCTGAAACACTTTATGCCAAATTAAAAGTGTATCTGAATTTTAGTCAAAGAAAAAGATAGCCTTGCATACTGCATGTTATTTGCAATGATTAGAACCCATAGAATTATACAGAGGAACATAAAGAAGTCCTAAGATCTTCAAACTCTTTTCAGCTTAACAACCCTTAGGGAAAAAATGAAGTTCATGACATAACTTATTTTTATTGTCATGAAACCCAGCATCCATTACTCTTAGGAAACTTTATGACCATTCATAGAAAGCTGCTAATTGTCTTAAGGAAGATGTTGTTGGCTTTGACTACTATATGCATCAGTGCTTGGTCTCTGTCCCTAGGCTGCTGCACTGGAAACCTTCAGTTAGTCACTCAACCACACCAAAAGATCTCTTTCTCATTCAAGCATCTCTGGCAGCCAGGCTTCTCATCCTCCCACGAGCAACAGTGAGGTTTTAGTGCTTTAGTATTGCTACCTCCATGCTCCCCGGTCCCCAGACACTTCTGAATTTCCACCTAGTCCCAGTCTTATCAGAATTCATCGCACTAGTGGGACCTTGCCAACCAGTGTGACACTTGCTCACTCCTCTCCTTCAAGGTGGTTCTCTGTCCTTTATGTTTGTTTGTTTGTTTGCCATCTAGTATCCAAAATCTATAAAGAACTCATCAAACTCAACACCGAAAGAACAAATAATCCAATCAAAAAATGGGAAGAAGATATGAACAGACGTTTCTGCAAAGAAGACATCCAGATGGTCAAAAGACACATGAAAAAGTGCTCAACATCACTTGGCATCAGGAAATTATAAATCAAAACCTCAATGAGATACCATCTCATACCAGTCAGAATGGCTAACATTAACAAGTCAGAAAACGACAGATGTTGGTGAGGATGTAGAGAAAGGGGAACCCTCCTACACTGTTGGTGGGAATGCAAGCTGGTGCAGCCACCCTGGAAAACAGTATGGAGGTTCCTCAAAAGTTGAAAATAGAGCTACCCTATGACCCAGCAATTGCACCACTGGGTATTTGCCCAAAGATACAAATGTAGGGATCCGAAGGGGCATGTGCACCCGAATGTTTATAGCAGCAATGTCCACAATAGCCAAACTATGGAAAGAACCTAGATATCCATCAGCAGAGGAATGGATGAAGAATATGTGGTATATATATACATATACAATGGAATACTATGCAACCATCAAAAGAAATGAAATTTTGCCATTTGCATGACATGGATGGAACTAGAGGGTACTATGTTAAGCAAAATAAATTAATCAGAGAAAGACAATTATCATATGATCTCTCTGGTATGAGGAATTTGAGAGGCAGGGTGGGGGGTTGTGGAGGGCAGGGAGGGAAAAAAATGAATCAAGATGGGACTAGCTTCATTCAGGGACACAAACCATGAGACTCTTAATCTCAGGAAAGAAACTGAGATTTGCTAGAGGGGTGGATAGGGTGGCTGGGTTATGGACATTGGGGAAGGTAAGTGCTATGGTATATGTTAAGACTGACAATTCACAGACCTGTACCCCTGAAGAAAATAATACATTATATGTTAATAGAAAATAAATTAATTAAAAAAATAGAAAAATAAAGACAATAGTGTTTGTCTCATTAGGTTGCCAGGAATATTAAATTTATTTAAGTGCAAGGCACAAGCCATGGTACATGGTAAACATTCAAGAAGTTACTGTGAAGACAGGTATTAGGATTTGATTCTAGTTGGATCACAGTGCTGCATGGTGTTTTGCTTCATTTAGAGCTTTTTTCCTGAATCATTTCTGCCACTTCAGCCACTGTACCTTCTAAAATTTATAGTCATCTCAAAAAATAATATGTCAAAATGAGCAGTTAAATAACAGTGTGTGAGGTCAATTGTTTTGCATGACATATGTCATCAAAAAAGTTCTAGTTGTCTATTTTCCAGTAAAGACCATTTTCACGGAAAAACAGATAAACGTAACCCATGTAACTACTAATGCCACACTTTCTTGGAGATGCTTTCTTCTGAGCCTCTCTTTATTCCTACCCCTACCCCTGGGTGAACCCCTGGGATATCAGTGCTAAACTGGACCAGGCTTTGTTCCTGACTGGCCTGTAGATCATGGTCCTTTTGACTCTCTACTAAGAATTCATCATGCTTTTTGAACCTACATGAGTTATGACAGTGAACAAGTGTTCTATTAATTTATTCCCTATGTTTCTCTTTGAATAGATAAATTTTTATGACCCAAATAAATTCTAGTAACTCATCCATTAAGAATTAGATGTTAAATCTTAGAAAAATGCATATTTTTTTCTAAGCACATCAGTTCCCAGAGTTGTTATTTCAGAGATCATATCTTGTACTTGGGTGACAATAAAGATATACTTTTCCTTTTAAATGAAGAGGAGTTATTATTTTTTTTCTAGGTTATTTCTAAGGTGATGAGGAACTAGGAAAACAAAAAGTCTAAATGATCAAAAAAACTAACTTTCCCATATTAATTTTTATGCTGATTAATGTAAGATTTGATAAAATATTAGACAGTAATAACTATATTAAATTCCAGTAACATTTGTCGAAAATACATTGTCTCATAATCTTGCCTAATTTAAGTGGACTGAAGGTTCCCTAATACTTTATTGATTATCAAGATGTTATAAGTGACAAGAAGCAAATTTTTTGTAAAATTTTATCTTACTTTTAAAGATTTAGATGTAGAAATTTTAGCAGATTAAATGTGTTCTTGTAATGGTATATTTAAGAAATTTAGTAAATTTTTGCAAAAGTTTCCTATTCATCTTTTTTAGTCATTTATCTTCCACTAAAAGCACTTGGATCATATTCTGCTTAAGTGTAGTTTTAGATAATAGAAGTTTTAAAAATTAGGAATAAAACCAAAAACAACAACAACAAAACACCAATGTATTATGCCCATCCTGGCAACAATTTCAGTAAGGCAATATTACATAAGTGATGCTTACAGATTAATCTTTATACACATATGACTCTATTAAGCAGTCATTTGTTTAGTTGTGTGAAAACTAAAAAAAAAAAATTATTTTAATACCATTAAAAACACAGTGAATGCTTTTATCTAAAAGGAAAAAAAAAATCTAGATCTTTGTAAATTCACACTAACTCTATGGTATGTTATTTCCCCCATAACCGAAAATATTAGTGATTCCTTTTGGCTTTGGGTGATTCTTTAAATGCACAATAGAACAATTTAAAATTTATTTTAATGCTAAGAAGAGTCATTTTTTAAAGATTTCTTTACTCTCCATTTTCATTCTGAAAATTGAAGATGGATTCCCTTTGCTATTGGTAATTCCCCAAACAATATCCTCAGAAGATTTATTGTTTATTCAAAGATAAGTGGAGAAAAATATAACCATACTGAATGGGCCCAAATTCCTGCCTTAGACCATGTTATGGGCGTACAGCGTCAAAACTGCAAATGCAAAATCTCCAAAGGCCAAAAGATTTATTGACTATCAGTGTTTTCTTTGTTAGTTATTTTATTGTGAATAATCATCCATTAACATTTACATTTTGACAAGATTTTCTTTGAGTGGTTTACCCTTGAATGAACTTGTTAAGGTCCTGTCCTTCATACAGCTTTCAGAAGCTCTAAAACAATAGTCATTTTACTTTATCTTTCCTTCTTAAACAGGAATGATGATTTAGTGCGGAGAAAAAAAAAACCCAGTAGACTGGGAGGCAGTGATCTGTTCAGTTCCTGCCTCTGCCTGGATTGGGTAGGTCCCTTGACTTTGAATTGCTCAAGTAATTTGTAAAATGAGGGACTTAGAGGGACATAATCTCTAATGTCCCATTTTTTTAAGAATATCTTTTTTTAATCTAAATCCATTTATACACTAATGGATTGCAGAATAGGAAGCAGATGACCTTAAAATAAGTGCTTTAAAAATCATTTTCTATTTTTTTCTCACTAACTTTATTTCTCAGAACATTTTTGAACCTGAAAGCATAGCTTAATGAGCCATAAATAAAATTCAAACCAGAAAATTTTAAGTTGCTTACCAACAAAATATCCACAATCATCAAGATGTTTCAAAATACGTTCCTTATTTGCATAACAACTATTAATTTACAAAACCATATGGTTTTATTTTCCCTACAAAGCTGTGAAACTTTCTATGATCAGCCCAGGAACTTCAAAGCAGGAATAACCATGATCTTTTAAAAAATTCAGTTGTGAGGTACAATCATGACCATTCCAGGCAACTAAATATATTTTCAATGTTCTCTGATCTAAAAAGATTTTTTTAAAGCTTTTCCGTACAAGGTAAAGCAAGACTGATGGAACAACATAAGTGCTTCCAAAACATATATTGACAACGTGGCAAAGTTCAGTGGCAAAGTGTATCTTCCTAATGACCACCAAGCTAACTTCCACTTGGACTGGGGGTAGGGAGGGGGAGTATGCTTGTTTTTCAGTGTCATTCTAATCAATGCCTTGACTTTTCTCCTTCTTGAATCAGGCTCTCCTGGGAAAAATGTGGGGCACCTTGCCTCTGATATTCCTTTTACTTTCTTAACAAGTACCTACCTCTATTACAACATCTGTAAATTCATTGGTGGCAGGAATTAGGTCTTAGCTTTAATGACAAATAGAACCTTTGTAACCAGACATGGAGATCAACTAAGACTCAGTGAGAAATGCACTGTAACACACAGCACTTTGTTATGTTATTTGGAAGAATCAGTCAGTGTTGGGGACTTCATGCATTTCTCAAATAGGAAACCAGGGACAGTGGGTTACCTCACTGAACAGGGCCACAAATGTGATCACCAAGCAGCTATCACACTCCAGTGCAAACAACCATCCCGGCCCAGGTGTGGAGCTCTGCTGCTAGGAGGGAACAGTTAGCTGGTCCTTCACAATGGCATGGCCATTCAAAGCACAGTTTGCTTTCCTCAGATGACTGACTCCTTGCTTACTCATCTCCATCAATCCTTTGATCATGACTTTGATGGTCATAAACTTTGCAAAGGGGCATGTAATTGTCATAACTAATTACATAGTATACTAATTTCCGCTTAATATGTTCAATTCGATTTGAGTGGGGACAATTCGCAGTGTTTTTAGAATCGATCACCCCTGAATCACTCAATTAAGACAGTATCTGTTATGAGAGCAATGCATGGAACACCACCACGAACAGCAATACTTGCTCCATATTATGAAGCCCTTACTGTGTTCAAGACATCATACAAAGTAATTTATGTGCATTATCTCATTTAATCCTGATAATAACCCAGTGCATTAGTAATCAGTATACCTGATTTTGTAGTTTATAAAACAGAGATGCAGAGATATTGGTAACCGTTGTTGCCAAGATTTCTCATCTCTTGATAAAAGAGATGGACAAGCCTTCCTGAAAAGTGTTAATGTCTCTGAAAACCCGTTATACAACATTGTTTTTACTTTTGTTCCCATTTACATCATGATGTTGATATGTTTCTCAGTATTTTTTTTTTAAGATTTTTATTTATTTGAGAAAGAGAGAGTGAGAGAGGAGTGAAGGACAGAGGGGGAAGCAGACTCCCTGCTGAGCAGGAAGCCTGATGTGGAGCCTGATCCCAGGATACTGGGATCATGACCTGAGCTGAAGGCAGACACCCAAACAACTGAGCCACCCAGGTGCCCCTGTTTCTCAGTATTAAATGAAAACCTATAATGTAGAGGATATTCTTGTTCTCTTGATCATAGGTGGTTCAATGTTGACCTTGATTATAAAACAGTTTGGCCCATTATTTTATTATATGTGGGGTTGAGCAATGTGGGGAAAATCTAAGAACAAAAATATTACATGGTGTATGTAAGGACAATATTCTTAGTGAAAAGACAAACACTACATAGGAAACAATGGAAAATCTGTTCGATAGCATGAAAATGGTCACTATCCGTGTGAAACCTAATGTAAGGACAAGAGACGCTCTGAGGACTGAGACATTAGGAAGTTTCAATGAAGGAAGTAGTACAACATAATCACCATAGTAACTGTCATGTATTGAACACCTACCACATTTCAGATACTGTGATAGGTAGGTTTTTTTCATAACTGAAGTATTTTTATGTACAGTGAGTTAGCTTTAAGGTAAGTATCTTGGATACTGCAGTTAAAGGAGGTATCTTGGATGCCCCATTCAAGGAGGTGCACTTAATGCAGTGCAGCCTACATTCTCCGTATCGATGGAAACACTGGCAGCACACACTGAGGCTGTATTTCCTGATCAGACTGTGTGAATCTGAGCAGATGTGGCAAGAATGAGAACCCTGGCCAGATTTCCTTGGATGGCTTCAGTAGAGCTGTTGGTGACCCATATTGCTCTCTCGGATGCAAGGAGGCAAAAGGGTGATATGTATTTTATATGCACAGTCTTCTCACAAGCTTTGACAGGTATATACCATTTTTCACATTTGCCAGTGAGACTAAGAAAGGTTAAATCATTTGCCTGAAGTCATATGACTAGCAAGAGGCAGAGCTGGGATTTGAATGTTGCTCTGTCCTTCTCCGGAATATGGCAGGTTTTGAAATATGTAAATAAAAGTGTGGGCAGAGACAAATTTTTTTTTTAATTTTATTTATTTATTTGACAGAGATCACAAGTAGGCAGAGAGGCAGGCAGAGAGAGAGAGAGAGA
Organism: Mustela nigripes; assembly: GCF_022355385.1. NCBI lineage: Eukaryota > Metazoa > Chordata > Mammalia > Carnivora > Mustelidae > Mustela > Mustela nigripes. The sequence goes on along the minus strand of NC_081559.1, from coordinate 63,418,625 downwards.
AAGAGAGAGAGAGGGAAGCAGGCTCCCTGCTGAGCAGAGAGCCCGATGCGGGACTCGATCCCAGGACCCTGAGATCATGACCTGAGCCAAAGGCAGCGGCTCAACCCACTGAGCCACCCAGGTGCCCCAGAGACAACTTTTTATTCCTGATATCCATTTTCTCTTGTAGGGATAGAAATCTCAAATTGCAGTTGAACACATGGATACCAGTTAAATTCTACTTTCCTTTGTTTCTTTGCTATGTGCCTGTATTTTAGCCAGTTGAGCATGAGCTAAAGGACGTGTGCAATTTCTTGAATGTGTGCAATTTCTTAAATGAGTAAGTACACAACCTTCACTTCCCCTGCATCCCTTCCCCTGGCTGGAATGCAGATGTGATGGCTGGAGCTAGGGAAGCCATCCTGAGTCATGAAATGAAAGCTTCATGTGGAGAATGGTGGGAAAAAGAGAGGTTTCCAGCACCACCGGTGTTGCAATATCAGCCCTGGAATCATTATGTTTTGTCATTATGTAAGAAAGAAATAGCTTCTTTTAAAGAAATAGCTTGTTTAAGTCACTGTCCTCTCATACTTTCATACTATAGGGACCTGTATCTGAAAGAACTCAATTAGTAGGAGAACCAAGGATAAGAGAAACAATGCTCAATTTGAGACCAAGAGAGTGATTAGGAGTCAATCAGATGAGGAGAGAAAAATTGGAAAGAATATTTTGAGTGGTCATGTGAGATAGCTTGGCTCATTCTGAGAACAAAAGTAATTCAGTTGGGTCAGAATATAGAAAGTATTGGGCAGTACTAGAACAGCCTTCATAGGGCATTCCTCAAATAAAGAAACTTAGAAAAAGAGAAGGGAGAATTAAGGTCCAGCTTTTCAGCAATAGGAATACTTACTGATTAGTAACACAGTGAGGAATAAATGGATGGCTGTATTAAATATATATATTGTATTATATATATATATATATATATATATATATATTTATGTATATACATTTGCCATTCTTCTCATTAAAAGTTACAGCCCATGGCCCCTTACCTTGAATCTTTGTTTTCCCTTCAATCCAGTGCCTTGCTTTTACTAACAGAATGTGGTGAAAATGTCACTGGAGGATTTTCAGACCTAGACCTTGGAAGGTCTCACTGCTTCCATTTTTGTCATCTTAGAGGCTGACTCCATCACCCTGACACCCTTATGGAAAGAATGGCTTAGCTGGCCTTACTCAGTTTCAGTCATCACAGATGAGATTCTAAGCATGTGAGTAAGGTCAGCTTGGATGTTCCAGTCTCAGCAGAGTTCCTAGTGAAAATAGCCACATAAGGAACCCCAACCAACACCACATGGACAAAAAAACCAAAAAACCAAAAAAAAAAAAAAAAAGAAAAAAAAAACCCAATCAGCTTAGATCAGCTAACTGACAGTATTGTGAGAAAGAATAAATTCTTGTTTTAAGTCTCTGTGTTTGGGGGTAGCTACTTGCTACAGTAGAAGAAACTAAAATCTAGGAGAGGTGAACATAAATTGGAATCACATAGTCTTATGGAAGCCAAGGAAAAACACCATTTCAAGTAGGGGTCAATCTGAAGGAGTGACTGTGGGAAAGCTACCAGACAGCATCTCACATTTAGAAATGATATACATTATCTGTGGTGCCAATTAACAAAGTCACACACGTGAACTTCTCATTACTGTAGTCCATTTGTAAAAGGGGCCTTTTCTTTTTTTCACCTACTGAATGAAGCATCGCTGTGAGAATTTTTCTCCCAAATTATAATACTGTTTTCAAAAGAGAATATAGTTAGAACATCCTACAGCAGAAAGTCCTTTTCCTTATCTGCCGCTCTTCATAAAGCTGGATGAAGCCTAGGGTTCTATGGATTTCCTTGTCGATTCAAGGTTGCTGAAGTGCACTCCTAGTCTTCCACTACCGGCTTAACCAAGGCATAAGCCCAGGGGTCTGTGCTTTTTAAGTACCAGGTTTCTGCTTCCTCTGCTTATAGACTATCATGCTCATTAGCATCTGGTGCAACATCTACTGATATCTTTTTTGTTTGTTTGTTTCTATCTCCCGCTGATTTCAAGTTAGTATTCAACTGTGAGTCTGGCTCTTAAAAAAAAAAAAAAAAAAAAGCCTCTCGAAATGACGGAGATTAGATAAGCATTTACCCATACTCTCTACGGGATTTTGCACCAGGACCTTGGGCACTCTTGTGCTGTGAATTCTCATTTGGCTTACCAACATCTCAATGTGCCCACTGAGAGCCCCAGACAATTCAATCGCAAGTTCAGCAACCCCGTATGTTGCTCTTGCTTCCTTAAGGGCTATAATTTCACTTATCATGCTGTCAGTCTGAGCTCTTGCAGACTTCCTTCCTTTTCTTGGCTCATCAAACTTGTTGGAAATTGGCCTGAATTGCATATCTAGAAAACCTGAAAGAAGAGCTCATTTCATCAGTTTTCTCTTGGACTACCCAAAGGCTATGATGTCTTTACTAATTTAAAATAGCAGAGCCAAATCATTAAAAAACAACAAAAAACCACCCAAATACCAACAACAAAAAAACCAAGATATTTTCTTTAGTATCATTTATTTATAGTTATGTTATCAACCAGATGACACTTGGCATTTGATTTTTATGATTTGGGGTAATTTTAAAGTGCTGGAAAAGTTCTATTATTTTTAAATTTTTACTAATCAGAAATATACCCAAGCCATTAAAGTGAAAATATCTGCTTATGTGCAAAGAAAGACATAAAATTTAAACTACAGGGCACTTAGAAATCTTGTGCCAACTACATTCATAATAAACACACTTTGGTTCTCAAACTGTCTTACTGGGAAGAAAAAGAGGGAATTTTGCTCAGTTCTAAAATTTAAAAAAATGAGTATGCATGCTCTTTTTATTATAGAGTAATACATAGTGATATATACTAATATTCTGAAAATTATGCCATATGGATACGAAGCAAGGTAGATTCTAAGTATGTGATTAAGTAAATTACCCCAAAGACCATGGAACAGAAAAGCTCACAGACCAAAATAGGATGCTCGAATCGCTCTAACCATTAAATCATTTTAAACACATAACAAGAAGAAAGAGACAAAAGATGTGATAGGAAATGTGAAATTACAGCAGGAGTCTTCTGCCTGAATTCTGAATTACATAATGTTATATACTATCTTTCTCTTGCTGCTGCTGTGGTTATGAAGAGAATAGGTGATGTTTGAGCAAAAGGGCTTGGCAGATGGAAGGTGTCTGTACCAACACATACACGCTTTTATAACAGAAGAAAGTACACCTGGCCACAGTAAAAGGTTACCAATTAGCCTGATGAACAGTAATAGGCTTTATCTGTCAAAATGTATGTCATTGAAAGGTGGCTAACTTAATGCATCTGAATATTGAGTGCCCCATATACCTCAAGTACATTTACCGTACGATGCCTATTAGATGCTTAGTACATACATGCTTTACTTACTTTATCCATAACCAATTTGTCTCATAGTTAACTATTGTCTATATGCATATCCACAGTCACGTCTGTCTGCTTCTTTTAAGTTCTGCCCATGTTCCATAAGCTACTTGCTTACTCATTCTCTTTGCCTAACACAGTTTATGAATTTTGCCTCTACCTTAAAAGATACTGTTACTGACTATCTATGCTTAACGTGTCCATCCCATTTTCTTGTCTTCCATAGCAGATTAAATAGTCTCAAATACAGGAAACATATATTACACAACATTTATTTAGCAAATGTGTACTGAACAGGTACTATGTACTAGGCAAAATTCAAGTGCTGGTGATATAGCAGAGAACAAAATAAACCAAAAAATCTGCTTGTTTAAGCAGAGAACAAAGAGACAAAAACTTCTAATAAATTTTGAGAATTTTGAGTGGTCAGAACTTCTTATTCATGGCGCTGCTGCAATATATATCTAAAAAATTTTCTTGTAATGATCTTTATTTTGTTTGTCTTAATTTTTACTGAATATGGAAAAATAGGCTTACTCATACAAGTAAGCCTATAATTACATTTTGAGCACATTTGAAAACAAAGTGATGGTACAGTTAAAATAAAATGTGACTGTTCAAAATGACCTGTAGGCAATATAAGAAAATGTAACACTTGCAGATGTATATGTAACTGTGATTAGAAAAAAACCCAAAAAACCAAAAACCCTACCCCACATGGGAAGGATTAAATGGACCTTTCAAAGCCAGTTTAAATTCACTACACTTTAGAACAAAAGTGATACTGATACAAATAAAAAGGTAAACTCTGACTAGCACTGAAGAAGAAATAAAATGAAACAGCAACATATTCTTAAACCACTGTAAGGACTTTAAGATTTTAAAACTTAACTGTAGGGGTACCTGGGTGGCTCAGTGGGTTAAAGCCTCTGCCTTTGGCTCAGGTCATGATCCCAGGGTCCTGGGATTGAGCTCCACATCGGGCTCTTTGCTCAGCAGGGAGCCTGCTTCCTCCTCTCTGTCTGCCTCTCTGCCTACTTGGATCTCTATCAAATAAATAAAATAAAATAAAATTTAAAAAAGCCTCTACTCACACATGTCATGATCCCAGAGTCCTGGGATTGAGCCTCTCATCAGCCCACATCAAGCCCTGCATCGGGCTTTCCGCTCATTGGGGAGCCTGCTCCCCTTCCTCTCTCTCTGCCTGCCTCTCTGCCTACTTGTGATCTCTGTCTGTCAAATAAATAAATAAAATCTTAAAAAAAAAACTTAACTGTAATTACTTTAAAAGACACTATAACAAAAAGCTATTTATTAAGGAGTTTAAATACCAATTTTCTACATTCAGGTATTCTGGTATTTTATGTCATTTTAAAGAACTGAAATACTTCTATTTTTGTTGGGACGGTTATTTCAGATTTTCTAAACAGTCTGAAATTTGAATCATTTCTTTCTTACAATTCAACCAGTTTTAAAATGAATAAAATTTTACATAAACAAGGTATACCTGCTTAGAAAACATTCTTCCATATGCAAATAATTTCCAAAAGGAAGGGAACAATGAAAATTGACACAGCAAAGCTTCTACTGCACAAATAATTCTTCCTTTGGTTCAAAGACTTTCTGAAAAGTAGAATATCCATCTGTAAGTGATAAAACTAAAAGAAGATAAATTGGTAATATATTCTTTGAAACACAAATTGCAACTTTCACTCAATAAAAAATTTCAGCTCTTGCAAATAACAAAAAGTTGTTTAAAAAAGCCTTCAAAAGTATCAAATAAGGCACAGAATTGTTTGAAAATGAAAGAGTCAAAGGAAAATATTTGGAGTTGGTTTATAATTATTAAGTCCTTATATTTTCCAAAACCAAGGCTCAGAGAAACTTTTTTATTTTTGGTAAGAGCTAAAAAATGTGTGCAAAAAGTATACAAAAAGTATACTCAAAACTCACCTAATCAAAGAGGCAAAAGATCTATACTTGAAAACTATAGAACACTTAAAAAAAAATAAGATAACATAAGGAAATGGAAAAATATTCCATGCTCATGGATTGGAAGAACATAAATCATTAAAATGTCTATACTACCTAAAGGAACCTACACATTTAATACAATCCCTATCAAAATACCACCATTATTTTTCACAGAGCTAGAACAAACAATTCCAAAATTTATATGGAACCACAAAAGACCCTGAATAGCCAAAGCAATTCTGAAAAAGAAAAGCAAAGCGGGAGGCATCACAATTCTGGATTTCAGGCTATATTACAAAGCTGTAGTCATGGCACAAAAACAGACACAGATCAGTGGAACAGAATAGAAAACCCAGAAGTGGACCCACAACTATATGGTCAACTAATCATCAACAAATCAGGAAAGAATATCCAATGGGGAGAAAAAAACAAATGGTGTTGGGAAAACTGTACAGCAACATGTAGAAGAATGAAACTGGACCACTTTTTTACACTGCATACAAAAATAAATTCAAAATGGATTAAAGACTTAAATGTGAGACAGGAGCCGTCAAAATCCTAGAGGAGAACATAGGCAGCAACCTCTGTGACCTCAGCCATAGCAACTTCTTACTAGACATGCTACCAGAGGCAAAAGAAACTATTGGGAATTCATCAAGATAAAAAGCTTCTTTCTGCACAATGAAGGAAACAATCAACAAAACTAAAAGGCAGCCTATGGAATGGGACAATATTTGCAAATGACATATCTGATAAAGGGTTAGTAAACAAAATCTATAAATAATTTACCAACTCAACACCCACAAAATAAATAAGAAATGGGCAGAAGATAGTAACAGATATTTTTCAAAAGAAGACATCCAAATGGCCAAGAGACACAAGAAAAGATGCTCAACATCACTTTCATCAGGGAAATACAAATCAAACCATGATGAAATACCACCTCACACCTGTCAGAATAGCTAAATTAACAGCACAAGAAAAAAACTGGTGTTGGCGAGGATGTGGAGGAAGGGGAACCCTCTTACACTGTTGGTGGGAATGCCAACTGGAGCAGTCACTGTGGAAAACAGTCTGGAGGTTCCCCAGAAAGTTAACAATAGAACTACCCTACGATCCAGCAATGGTACTACTGGATATTTACACAAAGGAACAAAAATACTGAACTAAAGGGACACATACACCCTGATATTTATAGCAACATTATCAACAATAGTCAAATTACAGAAAGAGCCCAAATGTCCACTGACTGATAAATGGATAAAGAAAATGTGGCACATGTATACTACACAACGTCACTCAGCCATCAAAAAGAATGAAATCTTGCCATTTGTAATAACATGGGTGTAAGCTAGAATACATTATTCTAAGCAAACTAGGTCAGAAAAAGACAAATACCACATGATTTCACTCATATGTGGAATTTAAGAAACAGAAGAACCCAGGGGAAGGGGGGAAGAAAAAGAGAGGGAAGCAAACCATGAAAAACTTTTACCTATAGAGAACAAACTGAGGGTGATGGAGAGGAAGTGGGAAGGGAATGGGCTAAATGGATGATGGATATTAAGGGAGGCACTTGCTCTGATGAGTTATATGGGTGTTATATGGAAGTGATACTCACAAAATTCTATTCCTAAAACAAATATTACACTATCAGCTAACTAGAATGTAAATAGAAATTTAAAAAAAAAAACCCTCAACAATGGCATCCTTAATATCCTTTGCTTCTTAAGGATTTCACTTTTTGAAACATAAATACTATTTTAGGGGCACCTGGCTGGCTCAGTCGTTAGGTGTCTGCCTTTAGCTCCGGACATGATCCCAGGGTCCTGGGACTGAGCCCCGCATCGGGCTCCCTGCTCAGCCAGAAGCCTGCTTCTCCCTCTCTCACTCTTCCTGCTTGTGTTCACTCTCATTCTGTCTCGCTCTCTGTCAAATAAATAAATCTTAAAAATAAATAAATAAATACTATTTTACTTCCTTTTAAAAAATTATTGGTTGAATTTAATTCATTTTTATACTGTAAATAGTTTGTAATTTTTGAGCACTTTATTGTAATTACTTTTGCTTTAATTATTTTCACTGGAATGTTAATGTATGCTATCATTCATATTTCAGTTAATTTTTACTTGATGTTTCATAAAATTTATAAATTTTCATATTTTAACTGTTTTAAATATTTACTTTCACAGGTTTTTTTTTTTTTTTTTAAAGATTCTTTTTTATCTATTTGAGAGAGAGAGCCTGAGCAGGGGAAGGAGGAGAGGGAGAGGAAGAATCAGATTCTCCACTGAGAACCTGAGCAGGAAGCCTGTCTCCAGGCTCATTCCCAGGACCCTGGGATCATGACCTGAGCTGAAGGCAGACACTTAACCGGCTGAGCCACCCTGGTGCCCCATACTTCCAATGTTTTAAATTCTAAACACTTTTAAATGCACAGTTTTGTCATTTTTTCTTGTATTGCATCATTGTGTACGTGTTGCTCAAATCATATATGTGATAATTCCAAATCTTCAAATTTAAGGATGGTGCAAATATATACACACAGATAAATGCAGCTTTTGGATTGTTTGTAGAAGATGACCAAGAAGTTAAAGTTTTCTGATATTTTAATTTTCATTGGCTTATTAGTAAACTCATGATCTTTCCCTACGTCTGCTCCACCATCAGCCATTTCTATCAGTTGATAGCAACCTTATGCTTCCAGTTGTTGAGAACAAACATCCTGGTATTGTCCTTGATGAAGGTGTTCCTTCCCTCTTGCTATACAATCATCAGTAGCAAGTCCTGTTGACTGTACTGTCAGAATATTTTCAGATATAGAGCACTTATCATCTTCTCCATAGATACACTGGTCTAAGGTCTCCACCATCTCATTCTGTATTACTCTGTTGTCCCTACAGCTCCCAGGAACTTTATCTTTAATTTCAGATCCAATCACATTTCTCATCTGCACCAGACCTTCCAAAAGCTCTCCATCACTTTACGAGTCCAGATGTCCTTACCAGGAGATTCACCCCCCCCCCCTTTGCTGAAGACTCAAGAGGAATGGGAAAGTCTATTTTATTTACTCATATTTTTGTTTACCACGTTCTTTCTTCCTGATGCTCCCAAACTCTCCCTTTTATTATTATCTTTCTGTTTAGAGAACTTCCTATAATCATTCTGTTTAAGCAGGTCTGTTGGTGACAAGTTTTCTCCCTTTTCCCTCATCTGAGATGCCTCGATTTCCCTTTCCTTCCTGAAGGATATTTTTGCTAGATGTAGGATATTGAGTTAATCTTTTCTTTCAGTACTTTAAAAATGTTGTACCACTTATTTCTGGCTTCTTCGGGTTCTGATAAGTCCCTGTCATTCGAATTGTTTCCCCATGAAAGTAAGGGAACAGTTTGACTATGATGGTTTGTGGTGTAGATTTATTTAAGCTTAACCTATTTGGGACTTGCTCGGTTTCCTAAATTTATATGTTTATAGTGTTTTTGTTGTTGTATGTTTTTTTGTCAAAAGTGGGAAATTTTTGGCCATTGTTTCTTCTAATACTGTTTTAGTACTGACCTCTTTCTTTTCTCCTTCTGAGATTCTGATGATATGGGCATTAGAGATTTTTTGTATTGGTCCTACTTGTTCCTGAGGCTTTGCTCATTTTAATTTTTTTAGTCATTTTCCTCTATGTTCAGAATGAGTAATTGCTATTGTTCGATTTTTTAGGCTTATTGATTTTTTTCCCTCTCTGCCTCCTCTATTCTGTGGCTAAGTCCATCTACTGAGGTTTTAAAAGTTCAGTTATTTTACTTTTTAGTTCTAAAATAAACCAATTTTCCATCTGGTTCTTCTTTATATTTTCTATTTCTTTGCTGAGACTATTTTTTTCCATTAGTTTTATGTTCATAATTGCTTATTAAAGCATTTTTGTGATGGTTGTGTTAAAACCTCTGGCAGAAAATTCTAACATTCTGTCAGATCTGATTTGGCATCTATTGATTGTCTTTTTAGATTCAGTTTGATATCTCCTTGTCCAACAATGGTGCTTTGCTAGAGGTGCTTTGATTATGTCTTTTTTTTTTTTTTTTTTTTCCATATAAGGGAATTAAGGTTCAGATGGCCCTAAAAGAGAACTTTCAAAATGGGACTGGGAGCTGAAACCAGAGTACAAGTGTGTCTGATATCAAAGCCAGGCTCTTAAGCTCTCAAATTATAGAAAAATATAGAATGAAATTATAGGAAAATATGTATAGTGAAATTCTATTTTTATAAGAAAAAAATGTACAGCTAGATATGAATTTCTGGCATAGAAAAAGGTTAAGAATAGCTTTCAAAATTTTAGCTGGCATTTTTAATGAATATAATATGTAGATGATTTCCATTTTTGTCTTCTGTGTTTTAAATTATCTTCAATAATCTCAATTTAATCACCTGTCCATTTTATGATTTTGAATAAAGCCCTGAATACCTTGCATATTTGTTTTTAAACTAATTTAAAGTTGCGTTTTTTGAGGTTTTGTTTCTCATATGAATCGTCACAAATTGTGTACACTAAAAGCAATTTATTTAAATGTTAAAAAATACAAAATTACTCTTCACTTTTAGACTCTTACTTGCAGGAAGGAGATTTAACGTATTTTTGTTAAGGCAGAAAACTCGTTTTCTGTTTATTTTTCTCATAGTGTTTTATATCAATTTTGTTTAGAATTAAGTTATTTAAAATTTAAATCAGATTATTTTCAAACCAGCACTTTTTAATAGTGAAAATAATTGAATATATCCCATGATCCCTCCATTCTCTCATCCTCTCCTTTCCTCCTCTATCATATTTAAAGTAGCAACAAAAACCTTGGGAATGATAATATATTTTTGTCTAATAGACTTGAGTGACATGGTATATTTTCATACTATGTTGCCATGACTACCAAACCCTTGAGCTCATCTTCATTTAAATATGTTCACTGTTAAATTAGAGATGTAGCTTAAGCAATTTGGGATACTCTATAATTTTTGTTTGAAACATTGGTTTTACGGTAAGTCTCAAGTTCATTCTATCGGTGAGAATAATGCTAGCATGTTACTGGCTGGAGAGCATCTATTCTGTTTCATAATTCTTCCAAAGGCAGTTAAAAAGAGAAGGCCAATGCTTGTGTAGGAGAGATTTTCAAGATCTATCTAGGAATTTGCCACCTAGGTACAGAGCAAAATTTATGAATGTTGTGAAATAAATGAGAAAGCTTTTCCTAAATTACAGGATGTCTGCACTGACACCAGAACTTCTTTAAAAATACCCACAACCCCACACCAGAATACTTGAAAACCTTCAAAGGACAACAAAGGTCTTTTCCTGGCTGCTTTAGAAATGCTTGTCTAGATAGAGCCCCTTTCAGCCCCGCTCTGGGTGAAGGTGTGATTTTTGCACATTGGCGAGAGCCCACATGGACTTGCTACTCAGGGGTGAATTTTGCAGAGAAAGAAAGCAGTGGACCTAAGTGAAAAATAGTCCCCGAAAATTTACATTTGGCTATCTCTTTTCCAGAAGTCTTATGTGTTAGATAATGAAGGTACGAATTATTCTGCGCGTGTGTGCATGTGTCAGAATAAGCACGGTATAGGACCAGTACATAATTCTGCATAATTCTGCATGCTCCAGATTGCTTAAATACTATTATTTTTTTGAAAACATGACTAGCTTTGAGGACTCTGATGTTATTGAAATACTGTTCTAACTGAAAACAAAAACAAAATCTTTAAGTAACAGTATAACAAAGAAAAAAATTGGTTGATCCTGATTCTTAGACTTGATCTTTAAAATGATACTTCTTTAAATAATAATAATATATATTATAATATAATAATATGTAACATATTATATATAATAATGTTATTATTATACATAATAATAAAAATGCAACAAGTATATCTAGATTCTTCTAATGGGTACTCAGATAGAAATTCACAGGAATTACTAAAAATTGCTAAATTTTCTAATATTATGTTTTATTCTCTGACTACTAAAAACCTATTAAGATGAGGTTTTTGCCTAGGTGAAAACTGTAAGATCAAATTCTAAATAACTGTAAAACTATAATGCCCAGTAAATAATTGTGGATAAATATACTGGGAGGGATGACATTCAGCATACGTTTTTATTAGTAAACCTAATTCTGCATAAAGTATTAAAAGTTTTTATTAAAATGAGCTGTTCATAAATCCTAATGCACTGTCTAATCTTCCTGCCTCCAGTTTCTCTCAAAACAGAATACTAAAAATAATTAACAAGTCAAAGCAGGGAAAGAATTCTAATAATCCTTCACTTTGAATTCCAGGGTCACAAACTCACAGTTACTACTTATTGCAAATGACCCCTGGTCTTATTTTGGATTTCAGTAAAGCAAACCAATAACAAATAAATGAAAAGTGACCTTTTCATTTAAGTGAAGCAGGTAGAGGAAAATATTTAACAGGTTTAAGAAAGCAAACAAAAGTGTATGAACTTACTTGGTTTAAATTTACCTGAGACAATCCTTGTCTGCTTAGCCTTTTCTTCTAAGGAGAAAAATTAGCTTAAGGAGCAGTAGTTTGGAGTACTGAGCACATGCTACATTGCTTTAGAATTTTCCAGTGGTGTTCCACCGTACAGAATAAAATCCAAATTCTTTCTCTGGGCCCCCACCTCTCTGTCTGACTCATATTCCACCTCTTGTGCATCATTTTCTATTTTCTAACCACAGCAGCCTGTTTCTATTTCTCAGATATACTAAGCTCATTCATGCCTCAGGGCCTTTGGATCTGCTTAGGATACTCTTCCTCAGACCTTCACAGCTCTTCAATCATATATTACCTTTCAGGTCTTTCCTGAGCTTCCCTGCGAAGGTAGCCTTGTCAGATGCCCTAAAAATTATTTTAATAGTTCATTTGTGTATTTAGTTACATGTTTGTTTTCTGTTGAGGCTATTGTTTTCTGTTTAGTCTAACTAGAATAATGGACAAGCTTTTTTTAGAACCATGCCTAGAACTGTGTCTGACACCTATTATGTGCCCAATAATATTTATGGACCAAATGACCCTTGGGTTTTACAAAGGTAGGTTCTGTGACAGTCTAATTTTGTCTAAGAACTTACATTTGCAGTATCATTTTACAACTTGTGAAGATTTCCATGTACAATATCTCACCATATTCTTAGACCTTTATACAATCTGAGGGAATTAAGGTGAGATGATATTGTCCTCCTTTCCAATTTAGAGTAGAACGTGGCCACATTATGACTCATATCCAGATTTAAGTGTTGTGGTTGACGCTGATATTATGTCCTGCACTGTCATTTCTCCATTTTTTTGTGAGCCCCAGGTGGCTGGCATTAAAGGATGGGACAGCAACACATGCATCACAGATGGCCAAGTGGACTCTGTTCACCAGTCTACCCACATTTGGCTTCAGTGCTACCTGATTTGACCACCAAGCTGTTGCTACCACCATAGGCACAAAGTCACTTTTTCTTCCTTGCATATTAATTCTGCTTAGAATAAAGGAAAATGAATGCTATTGCTTAAAGCCACTGGATCTTTATTGGTGTTTAAAAAAAAAATCACCATGAAAACGTCTATCACACCCCAGGAGAACAATCAAGACTTATACCGGAGAAGGTATTTTGCCTGAAATATGAAGATTTTCTTTTTTGACTCATGGAATCTTTGGACTAGAAGTGAGCTTTTTTAAAAAGGTGAGGAAAATAAAGAACAGAAAGGATAGTGATCCGTAAAAGCTCACTGAACTACTTAGTGGTGGAGCTAGGACTGAACGATGATTGTTGCCCTTCCAGGCCTTGCAGTGTGTAGGATTTATGCCCCTTTTGAAATTAAATCAGACACTGGGTAATTTGCAGGGCTCCATCAGTATGATGATACCCAGGGATGTGTACTGAGTAAATACATGTATATCACTGATATACTTGACAAATGTTTATTCCATGCCCATGTTAGTGTAGGGTCAAGTCTAGACATAAGGAGCCTAATGGAGAATATGAGGGCAAGTCTCTCTTCAAGAGCTCATGGTCAAACAGGAAGATGAGCCCATGTGAAAAGTGCAATTTTGATCCACAGCATTAGGTGCTATCATGAACACAAGCACTGGGGAACACGGAGGTGTGGCAGCTAATCCAGATGGTAGCAGAGGAGAAGAGTTCCTGAAACATAGTTTCCAAGCTAAGATCTAAAGGATGAGAAAGAACTCTTTGTGTGAAGAGGGAAGATGTTCAGGTAGAGAGGAGTGTGCACATCACTGTGGATGCATTAGTGCATCTTCCCATCCACCATGACCAAAACACAAAAATAAAATCACGATTATCCTTATTCCTCTGGATCTTTCGAAACGCATCTCCTTGTGAAGAATCACACACAGTACTCCAATACCTGGATTGCCTCAGATGTGCTTTCATCTGAGGCAATCACTTTATAACAGATTCAACACCCTGGCAAAGTGGGCTATGGTGAGACCCTACTGGCCGGAAGCGCCGAGGGCCAGGGCTTTATGAGCTTTGAAGAAGGCCAGGTTCACATTTTGTCTAGATCACTTACACCGATCTCGGAAAATCTTCAGTGTTGACCACCACTGTGTAATTTAAAATCAACACATTAAGGTGGCACTGAGCCTGATGATATCAGTACACTGTCACAAATGACCAAGAGAGTTTTATTCTTGGGCTAACTGCCTTGAAGCATTTAAGGATCTATACCTTTGTAAAATCAACAACTCTGAGAATTAAAAGCAAGTGAATTGTTTTCCTAAAAATCTACATGTTTAGAACCATCTTCACAATAATTATAAAAGTCATAAATCAGAATTTCCTCCTCTAAGGATAATCAGAAATAGATGTTAATCAAAACCAAAGCTGAATGCCTTCTTTTAATCTTTGACCAAATCAGGCTCTCATTTCAGATATCTGCCCAAATCTTACATGTTTCTAGTTTTATCAAATCAGACAGAATGATTTTGAGTATACATTGGCTTCTTTCCTTCATTTAAAGGTAAGTATGGAGAGTGATCCATTTCCTAAGTACTCTGCTAGGTACTAGGAACACAGATTCCTATTTTCAAGGAATTTCTAGCAAGAGGGAGAGACTGGAGGAAGGCTTAGAGGTAGAGGAGCTGCCAGTAAGGACACTAGAAAAGAGGGCTCCTGTGCCCAGAACTACTGAAACAGAATCTTGGGAGGGCTTGGCTTCGAGAATTTGCATTAAGAACAAAACAAAATAAAACTGCTCAGGTTATTCCCACACACATTCAATTTTGAGAACCTTTGCTTTGGCAATGGGTGGTCACTGAAGAGTTTTAAGCACACAAGTAGGTACTTCGGTAGCTGTATGGAGGGAAGCAGGGCATTTTACTTTTGTAATGCAAATTAGACCATGTTGATAATATGACACCAGATATGGCAGAGAAGTGTGGGGTCATGCACAGAGATGATATAAAGTTAGGATTTCAATGAAGAATTAGTTTCACATGTTATATAATAATCTTAATTAGTTGAAAGTTTAATATTTCATTTGTCTTTTTGCAAAAGCATATTCCACTTAATCAAAATGCCTTAGTTAAAATATCAGGTGAGGAAGGTGACACTGAATTGGAGCTAAGCAAGCAGAGAGACAGGGAGGCTGCTCTAGGCTAAGCAAGAGATAGAGAAGACAAAAGCTTTGGCTAGAGAAACAGGATGGGGGGCGCCTGGGTGGCTCAGTGGGTTAAGGCCTCTGCTTTCGGCTCGGGTCATGATCCCAGGGTCCTGGGATTGAGCCCCACATCGGGCTCTCTGCTCGGCAGGGAGCCTGCTTCCTCCTCTCTCTCTCTGCCTGCCTCTCTGCCTACTTGTGATCTCTGTCTGTCAAATAAATAAATCTTTAAAAAAAAAAAAAAAGAAACAGGATGGGGAGGAGGGAGTCATATCACCACAAGGGCAAAATGAAAGGATCTGGTTTCCAAACGGATGGAAAAGATGAGAAGCAAATAACTGTGACTTTAAAAAAAAAAAATCATTATTTTGTAATTACTGGATATGGAACTGAGTCGATACAATTTACTTTAATGAGTTCACTTTATGGAAGTGGTTTCTGGTGGGATGTGTGGCATCATCCCTCACTGTTGTGAACATAGCTGCATGAGGACAGAGTGTGTGCATCATCTCTGGATTTAAGACTCACTATTCTGCTTTGGGCCTCACCACATGGTGCTCCAATGACGTGCTTATGTCTGCCTCTTGTGCTGTGAGCACGTCACCAGTAGGACTCAGACTCTTCTATTGCTACAGGGACCCACACACAGGAGACCCTTCCTACTTGGTTTTTACTTTTTTATTTTATTTTTTTTTTTAAGATTTTATTTATTTATTTGTCAGAGAGAGAGAGAGTGAGCACAGCCAGACAGAGTGGCAGAGGAAGAAGCAGGCTCCCTTTGGAGCAAGGAGCCCGATGCAGGACTCGAACCCAGGATGCTGGGATCATGACCTGAGCCTAAGGCAGCTGTTTAACCAACTGAGCCACCCAGGCGTCCTCCTACTTGGTTTTTAAATACACGAACTGATTAATTGTAGTGCTGACTGCAAGTAACACTTTTTGGCTTAGAAGGACTTCCAGCCAAGGGCATCGAACCCATTGAACCCATCGGGTGTGCCTCTCCTCTGCAACAAGCCTACCCTGCCCTCCGGCAGTTTTCACGAGCCTGGAAAATCCAAATGAAAGGTGTTCCATTCAGTCACAGGGATAGTTTGGAGACTCTATGCCCTAGGAGGGAATAGCCCGAGTCTGAGATCTCTTGCGTGAACCTCAGCAGATGGCTTTCCAGATGTTTTTCCTGGCTAACAGCTACAATCACTTTGACTTTGCAGAGGTGACTAGGGTTTGTCCCTGGTCTTTCAAATAAAATTCTACAAAAATTCTGCATAAAGGAGTAAAAGTACTGCTACTTGTAAATATTACAGTTACAGTTGCTTAATAGAATTTTTTAAAAATGGAATTTTTAAAGCTTTAGATTTGCTTTCCAGACTTTAGTCTTGAAAATGACCCAGTTCAACATTTGACATTCCCCAATTCAAGGCAATTCTTAGAATGTTAGAGCTGAATGGGGCCTGGGAAATGATTTAGTCTAGTCCCTACTTTATAAATGAGGAAACTTAGACCCACACACGCAGGGTGACATTTATAAAGTCTGTGGCTCATTGGCAAAGACTTTATGAATGTCACCCAGGCTTAGAATCCAGTTTTTTTGTGGTAGTTTGATGAATGTATAAGGATTCTGCTTCAAGTTTATTTTGACTAAGTGCTTATTTTACTCTCCCCCTTACACCTATGGTCCATGTCCTCTTAAATTCCTTCTATTTCTTTGGTGCCCCTCTCTCTATATTTTCTCTAGAATTTGTGATTAATGAAGTTCAGTCAAATGGAATAGCCCTAATATAAACCAGAAAATATCATTATTGGTTATTTGATGGATACCAAGTCCATTTCTATGTAAATCAATTACATTCATAGTATATAATGAAATAAAGAAAATCCTATGGTCTAGTGGGTCTGATCTTCAGTTAGTGAAAAGCACTGTGGTTACTGTTTAAATGTTAATACTACTGTGCCAAGGTTTTCACATCTTTGTATTTAATGTTTATGGTGAAGCATAGAGGTAAGTAAGGTTACCCTCACCATACACTGTAATAAACTGATGCTCAGAAATATTAAATAAATTGCTGCAGTTGCACCACTAAAAAGTCGCAGAGCCTGTCTGGAACCACAGCCCTTCATGGAGACTCTTGAGAAGCCCATGAGCTGCCTTGTGAATCTTCTCCCAGAGGGTCAACAAAATTCATGGAATAGTGAGAGGGTTGGGAGGTGTTTTGCAAAAGAGATGGTTTCCCAGACTATTTGGGTCATTAAAACAGAGAGAAAAATCATCTGACTCAAACTCTGCAGCAGAAACTTATCCAGCAGAAAGTGCCAATGTAAAAAACATTTTTAGGATAGTGGGAAAACACTGCACTTGGTGGCTGCAATTTCACTCCTTGAAAGCCAAATGCTGTGTTGGGGTTCATATTTCCACGGCACGTGGCCCGCTCCCCAGCTGTGTGCTTGCCACAGTGCAGGTGTCTAGACCTCCTCTCCTCATTTTCATTCCATTCGCTACCTAACCTCATTTCTGGTTCCTCAGGTCTCTCTTGTTTATGTCATAGCCCTCGGTGTCATGTTTGGTGACTTTAGGTTAAACAACAGTAACAACCTTGCGATTATTAATCTTAAAATTAATTACTTAGCTTTAGAATTTTTATAGGATTGAAAACAATTAGAAAAAAACAACAAAGCACTTTATTTCTACATATTAGATCGGATTTCTGCAAATATGTACAATTTACAATTTACTTTGCACTGTATTTCATTTTATTTCATATATTTTATTTTACCAGAGGTATAATGAGAAACACTTCTTAATGTTTTCAATTTGTGGAAAGAAGTAACTATGCACCAATAATCAGGGAAGATATGAGAAATGTCTCCACGTGTGCATTTGAGCTCTGCCCCTGACATTTTCTACAGCCTCAGATTAGGCAAATCCCTTCACCTCTCAAGATACCTATTTCACTCACTAAAAATCACATTCATCAAAAAAATAAAAATCACATGAATCATAAATACCTAGTTCTTTCACAATCCATAAATTTGGAAGATATTGGAAAAAATACATAAACAACATAAAAATGTGTAAGATAAAAATGGAGCGAATAGGCTTTCAATTCCCCCACCTCCCCCCACCCCTTTAAAAATATCCTCATCCTGTGACCCAAATGCTTTGGAGACCTGGTTATTTAGTTATTAAGACAGAAGAAAGGTTGCCTTCCTGCCTGTTCCCAAGCAACATGCAAAGCACTATCAGAGTGTGCTGTGTGCTTCTGAGAGCACACAAAGTGCCATCCCCCTGCAACCCCTCCCTCACCCCCTTTTATTTTCACTCTCTGTGTTTTGAAATATTTATTTCTGAATTGAAACACAAAACATCTGAACAGATTGACTTGTTGTGAATAACTTTTTACACATCAGCCTCCTTAACTGAAGAAACAGAAATACCTTCCTCCTGAGTTTTTTACAATATGGCAACTCTAAATCACGGATGCTTATATATAAATCTATTCTCTGCATTCAAAAAAGGCTTAGCTTCCTATATGATACTTGTCATTTACAAAATATTTATGTAAAACCAATTCTTCATTAAAAGTTTGTATTTGAAATGAATTACCAGAGTGAGA
Source organism: Mustela nigripes (assembly GCF_022355385.1). NCBI lineage: Eukaryota > Metazoa > Chordata > Mammalia > Carnivora > Mustelidae > Mustela > Mustela nigripes. The sequence goes on along the minus strand of NC_081559.1, from coordinate 63,399,922 downwards.
AAAGAAAGCAATTAGCATTTAGAAAATGCCAGGTCCAAGATTTCACCAAAGAACAGAGGAGAAAAAAAAGGTAATTTGGACATTTATATGGTTTATTAAGTAGAACAAACTCATATGCTTATGAATTAGCAAGACCAATCTCAGAAAATATATTCCATCAATAAAAGGAAACTAAAAAGAAATATATGCTACTTGCCACAATGGAAGTGACAAAGGATACTCAGTTTAATAGAAAGCTGAGATACTTTTAAAAAACAGCTTCTCCCCCCAAGATAAATATGAAAGTTAAAAATAACTAACATTTACTGAGCATTTAACATACATTTACTGAGCCACTCATTGAGGATAAGCATTTTAAAGATCTTGAGTTAGCGACAATTATTATCCGGTTTTACAGGTGAGAAAAGCAGTGCTCAGAGATGATGGGTAACTTTGTTCAGAGTCATCCAGCTATTCAAAGGCAGAATCAACAGCTGCTGGAGCCTGAGGCCCATGGTCATAACTACAGGAAGATCTGACATTTCAAGCTCAGGAAAACTTGAAGAATTCTACAGAGGAGTGGTACCTGTGTGGCTCAGTCAGTTAAGTGTCCAAGTCTTGGTTTTGGCTTGCGTCATGATCTCAGTGTCATGGGATCGAGCCCTGCATTGGGCTTCATGTCAGCGTGGAGTCTACTTAAGATTCTCTCACTCTGTCTCCCTCTGCCCCTCCTGCTCATGCTGTTTCTCTGTAAAATAAATAAATAAGATCTTAAAAAAAAGTTCTACATAGGCCTCATTTAAGAAGACAGATTGGGAAGAAGGAAGTAATTGCATTAGTGGGTATGTAGAAGAATGAGTAGAAAAAGGCTGGAAATGTTTGAAATGATACACGATAGATAAAAAATTTAAAAATAAGTATTTGGAAAAGCAGAAATATAATCATTCTAATGAATATATATCCCCATAAGAATATATAAAAATATATATTTTATGAATTCCTATGAGTGAAACTGTTCAAAAGGCACAAACTTCTTAGAAATAGTAAGTTATGGGGATATAATGTATAGCATGGTGACTATAGTTAATAATGCTGTGTTGTATATTTGAAAATTGTTAAGGGAGTAGATCTTAACAGTCCTCATCACAAGAAAGGAAGGACTGTAACAAAGTGTGGTGATGGACGTTAACCAGACTCACTGTTGTGATTGTTTCACAATATATACATATATTGAATCATTACATTATACTCCTGAAGCTAATGATATATACCAGTCATATCCCAATTAAAAAAAAAAAAAGAAATAAAAAAAGATATAGAGAGCCCTGCCCCCCAAAGAGCATTGATTCCTTATTTTACCTTTTTTTTTTTTTTTTTTTTTTTTTTTAATTCTTAGCATGGAGCCCAATGCAGGGCTTGAACTCACAACCTCAAGATCAACACCTGAGCAGAGATCAAAAGTTGGATGGTTAACAGACAGCTCCCCAGGGACCCCGATTCCATATTTTAGGATGGGGGAAAAATCACTTAATATAGCAACACAAAAACTATGTATCACATGAAACACATTCCTTATTTAATGAAGATGCTGAATATATTAACATAAAGTTGGTTCAGGAAACAATTATAAATCTACTAATTGAATTACTTTTAAATATTTTCCATTTCTGCTACCATTTGAGCTGCATGGTGCTGTACTGTGGTCTAACACTGTTAGTTTTAGTCATTTATGAGAAAGTAATGAAAGCGGGGGAAAAGAGAAATCGTTCTAGGAAGGCCAATAAACAATACATGAATTTTTTAGTTAAACTCTCTCACGTGGAGAAAAAACTCATTTTGATTCTTTCAACAGCGTATTTTGAGGTTTATCGACAGAAGCTTCAGGGAGTTGCTGGTGTAGAAGACAGAGAATGTAAGAAAAATAAAAAAAGGTGTGGTAATCTGACCAAGCTAATTTCCTAAATTCGGATTGTGGTGTTTCCACTTCCTAGCCAGAAACAGACTTGGAAAAGTTGTTTAGTTTTTGGGGGGGTAGGGCTCAGTTTCCTCCTCTGTAAAATGGGGACACTATTAACACTTATATCATCAGGTTATAATAAGAAAGATTTGTGTTCCAACAGGAAAGGGATTAGAAAAGCCCCTGGTCCATTGCAAGCCATCAGCCCATGTCAGCTGCCTTTATGAAAACTGTGATGGGTGGCAGAACAGAGGGCTATGGGGACACCAAGGATGAAGAGGCTGATAATCTTGCTGTGTGAAGGAAACACCTCAGAGAGATGATTGCCCTTAGAAGATGGGGGTTTGGGCACAGTGCCTGGCCCTTGCCTAGTTCAAACCAGAGCAGAACTGCTTTTATCACTTTCTTTCATTGTATTTTCATGTAAGATTTTTGTTTGAAGAAAAAGATCTGCTCCTTAAAAATTATTGGCATTTTTAAAAAAATACTTTATTTATTTTTTAAAGTTTTTATTTATTTATTGGACAGACAGATCACAGGTAGGCAGAGAGGCAGGCAGAAAGAGAGGAAGGGAAGCAGGCTCCATGCTGAGCAGAGCCTGATGCAGGGCTCAATCCCAGGAACCTGGGATCAGGACGTGAGGCGAAGGCAGAGGCTTTAACCTGCTAAGCCACCTAGGCTCCCCCCAAATTATTGGCATTTTAACAAAAAGATTCACTGAAGCTTCTGATCAGGAAGAAATATGATCGGATCTGACTTTTGGAATAACATTGGGAATACAAAGCTTACACATCACTTACAACATAAATAGAAACTGTTCTAAATATTGTATAGATATTAATTCATGGAAGTTGGGGAGGAGGCTATGAAAAAGCTAGACAAGGGATTTCTCCAACAACTGAGCACCTTTAGCACTGAGAGGCCTCATATGTTCAAGTTGTAAACAAGCTTTTCACTCTCAGTACTATTTGCGTCCTCTAAAAATTACATTTTCTTCACATAGTTGCGAGAACAAACTTTTAAAGAGTTGGGGATAATTTTTTTTTTTTTCACTACTTCACATGTTGGGCTTGTTAAGGATTATTCTGCTGGACAGGAAGTCAGTATTGGCATAGTTTAGGCATTCCCAGGATGGGGGGGGCAGAAGTACTGAATGATCACGTCCTGTGATGAGAGCCAGGCCCAACCCTCAAAGAGCATCGGTACCACCCCTTAGTGGGTGTTCAGGGAACCTCTGCCAATGCTTTGGGTTGTCATGAAGACAGGGTGCTGCTGGAATTTAGTGGGCGGAGGCCAGGTACACTAGATACCCTATCATTTACAGAGCAGTTGCCCATCTTACAAGACTGTCATTTATGCATGAACATCAAACACCTGCAGAAGCCTGTAACCCAACACTTTTATACAAGGTAAAACACATAGCATTTTTGGCACCGTTTTAATATACACTGAATTTTATCGGGAATGGAACTACTGTGTGTATGGAGGAAAGATGATTTTGTTCAGGTTTTTAATTTGCCAGGAGTTGTTCACTGTTTTGGAAAATAGCATCACAAGGCAGTAACACTGCTCTTGGCATTTGAGTTTCCAATCCACTCACCTGTATCCGTCAGCCTTTGTAGCTGCCACATTCACCATGAGCCCATGGTGAGTCTACCTTGGGAGACATGCAGGTGTTTGATTACTTCATTATGTCACCCACTGAAGTTGAGCTTCAGGGCATTTATATATTTCCCCTTTATATCTAGGGCATTGTATTTGTTTCTTTGAGAAATAGTCTGTGCGGGGAGGTTATATTGAAATTTCTTTGAAGCAAATAAAGATGTCTCATAAAATATTTGCTATAAAAATGGAGCTTGGAGTATGACAGGGTTGAGGGTCAACGTGTCAGAGTAACACAACAGCATTTTCAAACCACTCAGTTTCTCTTACACTATACTGGATCGGGAATCAATTTCATTTCTTGATTTGACTTTAACTGTTCCAAGCAGAGGCCATTTTTATTCACATGCTGTGAGGATATAGTGTTCCAAAAGCAAGAAGAGCCTTGTGTGCGTGCCACACAAAGCCCCAGTCATCAAGGTGCAGGGGGTTCACCGGGCAGGTCCACACCACCGTCCTGGGCAAGATGCTTGAGGTTATTGCATGTCCGCAATTTGGGAAAATACATTTCCAGCCTCAGCTCCCATACTAAGCTGCTTGTTTTGACATGCAGTCAGAAGTATTTCAGAAAGTGATATAACTCTGCCTTTTAGTATAGGAGGCAGTTGATTCTTAATAATTTCGTAATATATTCTGTGTACATATAATAACAAAAATGCAATGACTCATTATATTCCAAATTTGCCATCACAAACAGTCAAAACACTAAGTCTTCTAAAAAAATGTAATTTCTTAAAAAAAAAAAACAGACAAATCTTGATTTTCTTCTCTGCTCTTTCATCTCTTTGGGCTGATGTTTTCATCAAATTGTGCCAGTTTATCAGTAATGCATTTGCCAGCATATCATTTACATATGTCCAAAGCAAAATGTCGTAGACTCTTTTGAGTCAACCTGGGTCTATATAACTTTGAAGAAATTGAACTCAGCATGGACTACTTGGTTACTTCATGTGCTTTATAGTTATTATTTGGGAAAAGCTTCTCTAGAGGCTGCCATCAAAATATTTTTTAGTCCAGATGTGGCCCCATGCTAACTGATCATTTTATATTACAAGTACATTTCTAAGTATTAGTCTTTGCTGACATAAAATAAATTGGAATGTTTATTAATTTTTTGTAAAGAAAATGAAGAAAAGATGTGTATTTATAATGGGATAGGAGGGCGAGGGAGAGATATAAGCCATGCTTTCTACTCATTAACTTTCCATTCATAAACTAAGATAAATTCTTACTTTATAACTCTAATGGGTATTTCTGAACAGCTTGTTGGCAGGCACCATCTCAACAACAAGTAAAAATATTTGATTCACAGTTCTAGAGGCCCTGAATATGAATGTAAATTTCCTTCCTCTTTTAACACCAATATTAGTTACATCAATATATACTAAATCCTGGTAATTGGTAGTTCATGTGGATCCTGAGACCACTTATTGCTATTTACTGCAGCTGTGTCTTTAATTAAAACAATAATTTCCATGAATAGGTAGAATAGCAAAGCTTAATTCAGGACTAGTTAATATCTAACTTCTAATTTACCTATTAGGATTAATCATGCAAAGCAAGTGTTACAATAATCCGTCGTTATTTTTTAACTTTTGTTCAGCAGTGCCATATGGGGGACACATTTTCTGATTATTCGGGGGTCCTCAGAAACGGTTCACCCCAAAAGGCTTTCCTAGATAACTAACTAGATCATGATACCTAATTACATTCTAATTATATTCTAAAAATCTAACTAGATAATTCTGAAGTGGATTATTCTTGTAGCTATTAAGAATTCTAACTGGACAATTTGGTATCTTGAAAAAAAATATTGCTAGACCCTTTCTGGATTCTCAATACAAGGATTTCTGTCTTGGTTCTAGAAATGTGTATTTAGAAAATATTCATTCACTATGAGAAAGACAGTGTGCAAGGTGCTAATTTTGTTCAAGAAGATCCCTAAGTGCTGGGCTTATTGGGAGGAAATGGGAGGGATTACAGAACGTCATCTGAGAACAACAGTTCCTCTACCTCAGGATCACAGACTCTAGCAAGTTTTACTCTAATCTCCAATAGGAATTAGTATCAGTTTCTCTTATTTTAAGATCTAATTATTTTCTGCCTGGGATAGCACTTTTTCTATCTTTCAGTTTTCTTTGTACTTCACATTAACACATATTTATTTAACCACTTATGAAAGCCTGCTTTTTTTTTTTTTTTCAGTCATTTCCCTCTTTCCCTTTCATACTAAGTCATCACTTAGTCCATGAAGCATTTTTTTTAAAAGAATTTATTTATTTATTTGACAGAGATCACAAGTAGGCAGCGAAGCAGGCAGAGACAGAGGAGGAAGCAGGCTCCCTGCTGAGCAGAGAGCCCGATGCGGGGCTCGATCCCAGGACCCGGAGACCATGACCTGAGCTGAAGGCAGAGGCTCAACCCACTGAGCCACCAGGCGCCCCCCATGAAGCATTGTTTGAGGTCTTCCAGTACAAAGGGATCTTTCCCCCTAGATGCTCCAGACATCCTCCCATGTCTCTTTATAGGAATCACCGTATTTGATCTAGTTTTTTAATTCTTTGTGTATGTGTATTTCCCAAATGTTAACTGTTATGCTCCTGAGGGCTGGGCTTCTTTTATTGTGTACCTTTATTAGAACCTTTTATAAGAACCAACCAAACATACCAAAGAAAGTGTGACATTTATATAGGCATGATTAAATTAGTAAACATTTTTGGTGCCAACAGCTTCCAAAATTCCACTGAGAACTTTAGGCGCATCCATGTGGTGACATTTATGGCATGTGTTTTGATTGGTTGGAACCTATGACTTACCAGCTCTTGAGCAGTTTGCATACTGCCACATATAGATCAACTCTTGTTTTAGTGTCAAGTCACAGGTCTCTTTCCCCACTATGATAGTTGAGAAAAATACAGAAAAGAAACTAAGACCCCGTTTTCTCTGTAGGGTTAAATGAATAAAAACAGATTATAATGACTCCAACACCAAGGGATTGCATGAAAAAAATCTCTCAGGAAAAAAAAAAAAAAAAAGAGACAACAACAACAAAAAAACGGACTCTTAACTACAGAGAACAGATGGTTGGTTACCAGAGGGCTGGTAGGTAAAGCAAGGCGTGAATAGGTAACGGGGAATAAGAGGACACTTACCTTGAAGAGCATCGAGTAATATATGGAACTGCTGAGTCACTGTATTGTATACCCAAAACTACACACACACACACACACACACACACACACAGTCTGTTAACTACACTGGAATTTTTTAAAAAGTTGATTAAAGTCAAGAACAGATTAAAAAAAAAAGTAAAAACCTCTAAGTTGAACAAATAGAGCACTGAAGAAAATATGCTCATAGAGAAGTTGAGATTTGTGGAGTTCTGAGAAAATCAGAGTTGGGGCAATGTATTTGTTTTGGGGCCATTACATATTTGATGGTCATTCTTACAAGAAGGTAATTCTGAGATGTGTATAATTTCCTTTCCAACACTGTCTAAAAACGAAAATAATGTTTAATATAGAAGCTCCCCTTTGAAAAGAAATGTTACACTTATACCATTTTTAAAATTTTACTTATTTATTTATTTAATTAAAAAAATTTATTTTTTATAAACATATATTTCTATTCCCAGGGGACTTATACCATTTTTAAAATGAAACAGAAATGTCACAAACCTCCTCTGAATGTACATTCTTCTTTAAATGGGGAGTTTACATTGAGAAAGATTTAGAGATATTTTAAAAAATATTTTTATACTATCTCAATAAGTTTTTTAACAATTTCTTTCACACAACAACAAAAAAACTTATTGCTTTTACCTTTGAGGACAATGAAGACATATATAGTTTGATCCTAAAGTCATTATTAGCAAAAAAAATCTTCAATAAGAACTTTGGAACACAATGTGATAGTCCAGTCTGTGTTAATTTGGCTGATCACAGTGTGTCCAGAGATTTGGTCAAACATTATTCTGGCGTGTTTGTGGGGGTAATTTTCGATGAGAACATCATTTAATCTATAGACTAGTAAAGCAGATTGCCTCCCTATTTTGGATGGTACTCAGCCAATCAGCTAAAGGCCTGAATAGAATCAAAAGACCAATCCTCTCTCAAGTAAGAGGGGACCCCTTCTGCCAGATGGCTTGAGTTGGGACACTTATCTTTTCCTGCATTTGGATCATATTAGTAATAAATTAGCTATCCTCTCACAGTGTGTTTTTCAATAAATAAAATATTTAAAGCAATACATTTTAGCTCCATCCCTTTTTCTCAACTTGATTCAAGTGATAATAATCTAATCATTTGCATTTCTCCACAAAATTTATATCCACTTCAGAAATACGATGATTTAGAAAACATTGAATACATTTCATATTTCATAATGAGAAATTCTTTGAATTATAAATTATTCCTCTCCATGACTGATTGCTGTTTTTTAGGGTAATAAGGTTTAAAAACAGACCATATCAAATATAATTTGAAACTCCATCCTTCAAAAAAAACTGACTGTCAAGAAATTCTGAAACCTCCTGGTCTTCAAATTTATACTTTGAAAATTATTTTTATTTTCATTCCTACTACTTATTTTTATAATATAGATCAGACTCATATATATCAACAGCCTTTATTAGGCTTTTGTGATATAATAGGAGATCAAATAGTTAAAAAATCTTTGTCTTCGTTGAATTTTATTTTTGTTCTTGGGAGGAGTGGAGAATACAAACCAAAACAAAAAGAAATTAATATATTAGAAAGACACATGTTATGGGGAAAAACAAACAAATAAAAAACAGAGAAGGAGAAGGGTAGTGGCTTGGGGAGGGACACGAGATAACAAGTTTAAATATTGGAGGAAACCCCACTGGAACAGTGACATTAAAGCAGATTTGAAGGAAATGAGGAAATGCATATATAGTTCTTGGAAAAGGACTGCAGGCAAAAATGCCAGCAGGTATAAAATGCCTGAGACAGAGCTGGTGATTTCAGAACACTGAGGAGACCAATGTAGCTGGAGTGGAGTGACCAAGGTGGAGAGAAAGAGATGAAACCAGAGAGATGGTACCTTTAGTAAGAGGGGAGCCACTGAAGTGCTTTGCACAGAGGATTTCCATAATCTCCATGATGGTTAACAGGATTGCTCTGTTATAATGAAGAGAATGAACATTCAGGGGCAAGACGGAAGCAAGGAGACTAGTAAATGCACTAGTGTAATAATTCATGTGAGAGAGGATTCCATTCCATGTTAGTTAGCATTGACTGTTAGCATTGACTGCTGCAGGGGATGAGTTACTTGGCTTTTCATACTATAGCTTAGGAACAGTACTTTTCTTAGGCAATGTCTTGGAGATTACTTTCTCTATGTGCAAAATGAATGCAGTTTTTGTTTGGACATATTTTTAAAACAGTTATTTTAAAAAGAAACCATGAGCAATCATGGTATGATAGCGAGGTACTGAATTACTAAAGAATACTAAAGAATAAGGCCATTTATAACAAAGAGATGTATTTCTGGGGAAGCATCTGGGTGACAAATATTTTCATGTGGATGGGAGTGAAACACTAATGGGGTAGGACTAACCTTATTTTAATAACATTTTCATTTGAATAATACGATTTCCTTCTTTGTCTTCACTCTTTATGGAAAAGTTTTAATTTTTTACTGCCTCTTTAAAATATATATATAGGATCAAAACTGTCTATGATGAGTGACACCGACTTGGTGCACTTTTGTCTGTTTCCTCACATATCTGAAAGTTTCAGTTTTTCCCTTACAGAAATTGTGTGTGAGAGAGAAAAATATATGCCATCATCCTGCCTGTCTTCAAACCCACCCTTGAAACTAAATTATCTCATAATGTAGCTTCATGTTGCAATTTTGTATTCACAAGCTGAAAGCATCGGTTTTACTGGTTTTATATAAGTCCCGGCTAGTCCATCCTTTGGTTTTATTTGATCATCATAATTATATGGGTATGAACAAATTCTGAAAATATCTGACATTTTCCTTCCAGAGCATCTCTAGCTTTAAAAAGAGCACTCTAAAACAATCGTTCTCAACCAGCTCAATTTTGAGTCCCAGGGGACCTCTGGCAATGTCAGGAGACATTTTTGACTGATACTTTTGTAGAGAAGGTACTTCTAGCACCTAGTGGCTAAGATGTTCTACTTCTAGCACCTAGTGGCTAAGATGTTCTGCCAAACATCCTACAGATCACTGGATAGTTCTCGTCGGCATGGTCCCAAATGTCAGCAGCAGAGAGACTGAGAAATCCTGCTGGAGAACAACAGCTTAGAAGCACCTAAATGGGGTGAGTCGCATTCCAAGCAGACAGTACTTTTCATCCGTTTGAAGAAATCAAACTGTGCAGATTGGTCCTCTTGGGGCTAGAGAGAGTTACCACAGAGGAATTCAAGTAGCAGTTCAGCCTGTGCCATCTTATATTATAGAGAATTGCTTTGGAGTTTAATGAAACACAAAGAGCTATAAAAACATCTGCAATAAAATACTAGTGAGATTTCACACATTGTAATTGAGGGATAAGAGGGTGACAACATTGCTTCCCAGATTTAAAGGAATATTTTCCCACCTATTCAATTAATTTCTGTTGTAGCTTGAGTGATGATGGTAAATGTCCATTCTGCATTGATAATCTAAACTCCATTGCATGATGAGGAAAATCCAGAGATTATAGCCTCTCCTTCTTTCTTTTCCTTCCAGTTGATCAAACACATCTGAAAACTACAAATTGCATTAACAACGACTATCAGGAACAATTCTTCAAAGGCTATTTATCAAATCTGTAAATGTGATGGAGAAATCCAGGAAATTCCCCCTCATTATGTTATTTCATCAATTGTCAGGTGCACATATTTTCACTTTTTAACATTTCTGAAACAAAGTGTACCTTACAAGTGCAAAGCGTCCTGCAGTCACATTTAGCCGGGTAGTGGTCATGCTTTAGTTACATAAAAATCTTCTGATAAGATAATGTTACCACCAGTGTTTCCTTTTTCAATAAAATAAGGGTAGGTCCCTAGAAGTGTGCTAACAGAGGCATAGCCAACACCTTTTGGCCACACAGAAACTCACATGAATAGTAAAAAGAAGATCCAGACCCTCACAAATTGTATTTTGAAAGATTTTTCATTGCTATTAATTCACACAGTTTCTTTCATGAATTATTCTAGAAATAGTATGCGAGCAATTAGAATATGGAAAGTTTTTTTTTTTTTTTTAAATACTTTTTAAATTTTTTTTTTTTTTTATAAACATATATTTTTATCCCCAGGGGTACAGGTCTGTGAATCACCAGGTTTACACACTTCACAGCACTCACCAAATCACATATCCTCCCCAATGTCCATAATCCCACCCCCTTCTCCCAAACCCCCTCCCCCCGGCAACCCTCAGTTTGTTTTGTGAGATTAAGAGTCACTTATGGTTTGTCTCCCTCCCAATCCCATCTTGTTTTATTTATTCTTCTTCTACCCACTTAAGCCTCCATGTTGCATCACCACTTCCTCATATCAGGGAGATCATATGATAGTTGTCTTTCTCTGCTTGACTTATTTCGCTAAGCATGATACGCTCTAGTAAAAAAAAAAAAAAAATTAATAAAACCTGGAACAGAAAAAATAAATAAATAAATAAATAAATAAATAAATAGAATATGGAAAGTACTCGGGCTTCTGAGACCAGAAAAGTCAAATCACAATAATAAAATGTTCTCTCAAGATACCACAGGAACTGTAAATAAAGAACAGCAGGCTTGTTCCTTCTACTGAATCTCACTTGAATGTATCTGAATTGTATTAAATTTTTCCCTGACCTACTGGACTGTTTGTGATCCCTCAAAACACAGGCCGGGTATACTCCATAGTACCCACCGTTACTTCCATATAGTAGAGAACCACACAAGTAAGAGAGAAAACAAAACAACATTAGAGGCAGTGTCCTGTAATAACATCCAGCGTTGGAATCTTTGTTATGACTTAGGAAGAGCTATGAGAAAAGAAAGGTCCAAATGGTCAAGTGACAAAATGCACTTCTCAAAATGCTGCCCAAACTTCAAATTTCCCTGTGGAAGAGCATTGCTCTGTTTATGAAATGTCACTTAGCTTACAAATAGGAGGACCTTCTACCTGGAAATGGGCCAATGATATGGAGGGCAGTGGTGTGCCAAGGACTTTTTCCAAAAAATAACTTTCTTCAGAAAGACCAGACTCAGAGCAAGACAGACTTCCTGATAAAAATTAGAACTGGGTACCACTCACTTCTGGAATTGAAGAACCACCACTACTAGTCATTATTCACAAGAAAGAGCAGCTGACGCTCTGATTCTAGGATAGGACTGAATTTTTTTCTCCACTGAGGGAGAAGAGAGATTATCTTCCTCTGAAATGCCCCAAGACTTAATTATTGGTGATCTGGTAGGCTTATCAGCTCATTAGTGTCTTCTCGTAGAAGAGCCCTCACCTAAGCAATGCACATCAGACTACAGAGGTATTTTCCACTTGGAGAAGTTAAAATGTTCTCTTCAGAAATGGTCCTTTGCCTTTACCATAAGCTGGGAAGAGAGCGAGAACACAGACCCGGCACAAGTGCACTTTCCAGTATCTGCATCACTCCTTACAATCCACCAAAAACATTATTTTGCTTTACATTTTTTTCCTGCATCTGTACAATTATGCAAATGTCTATGAAACCAAGGTCTTCTAGATAGTGTTGAAGAAATAAGTAAAATAAATATTCTACAGTTGGTATAAGAAAATTTCTAATATGCATAGTTTCAATTTTTAAATTTTCCCTTGTGGTTTATTTTGACAAAATTCCATTACTTTTATCTCTTATGATTTCACTATTGAAATTTTCGTCTGATTCGTCACTTGTCAAAAGTCTACTTACACATATTGAACTACACTGTAGTACTTGCATTGCACCTTTAAGCCAAAGAACAACAGAACAACTGTTAACAATGGCCAAAAATTAAAATATTAAAAAAATAAATTATAGACAAAAAAACATATGGAATTAGCCTAGGATGAGTTATTAAAAAAAAAAAAGATTTTATTTATGTATTTGAGAGAGAGAGAATGAGAGAGAGAGTATGAGAAGGGGAAGGGTCAGAGGGAGAAGAAGACTCCCTGCCTAGGAGGGAGCCTGATGTGGCACTAGATCCCAGGACTCCAGGATCATGACCTGAGCCGAAGGCACTCAACCAACTGAGCCACCTAAGTGCCCTAGGATCCTTTTCTAATTAAGGCTTTTATACCAGTTTCACAATTTCAAACATTTAGATATACCTTTTGTCCCCATCTCTGATTTGGTTCTTTTGTTCTCCTAAATTGCAATCAAGTTCTAAATCATAGAATTATAGATTTTTCAAAATGAAACATAGCAAGCAATTGAATACTAGTGATAAAAAATAAATAAAATAAGAAAAAATGGTGTGAGTCTTATATCTACAACTCTAGGAGAAAATTTGGAAAACTAGTTTAAAAAGTGAATTAGGAGCACCTGGTGGCTCAGTAGGTTGAGCCTCTGCCTTCGGCTCAGGTCATGGTCTCAGGGTCCTGGGATCAAGCCCTGCGTCAGGCTCTCTGCTCAGCGGAGAGCCTGCTTTTCCCTCTCCCTCTGCCTCCCTCTCTGCCTACTTGTGACCTCTCTCTCTATCAAATAAATAAATAAATGAATTTTTTTTTTTTTTAGTAAATTAGAATTTATTGCTCCTTAGCAACACTTTTATAATATTATAATAGATTTACAGAGCTGGGTGGACTTTCAGGATCATCTCATTCACATTGACAGCAAAATGACAGCAGCCATTCAGGTTTTATTTAAGTGCCTCAAATCTCTGTACCTCTCTGTGGAGGAATCTGCTTCATACTTCACACAGGCAAATGCCTTCTCTTAAGATGAAATATATTAGTCTATTCCTACACTTTGTAAGTGATGTGCTGGTAAATGTTTAACAAGCATTAGTCCATGAAAAATAAAACCCTTGATTTATATCATACGTTGACTCCATGGTGTAAATACTAATGCCAGGTCCTATGACAGTGTTGTTCTAAAGAGATGCTCATAATCTATTCTCATAAGCAAAACAGTCGTTCCCTTTGTAACTTTGATGAGGTTATCCTATCAAAGATCAACCCCTCAACTTTAGTTCTAAATCCAATTCCATCTTATTCTCTCAAAACTTCACTTACAGCTAAACCTCCTTTCTCCTAAATCATCAATTTATCCACTTCTGGAGTCAAGTTATTAAAATCATCTAACATGGTATGCATGATCACAACACTCTTTTTTTTTTTTTAATTCTTTAAGTAGGACTTCTTACTATTTGGTAGTTTTCCTTGTATGTTTAGATTTTTAATTATATTTATATTCTGTCTCCCTCAATTGGAATGGGAGCCTTACAAGTTTAGGATTCTTTTTTATTTTCTAAATCTTGCCCACAAACTTATCTTCAGGGCCTAAAATAGTTTCAGCCACATTATACAAACTCAAAAAACAGCAATTTATGGAAACAACAGGAAACTTCACTGTATAGCTTTTGGGCTTTGATAGCACTTATTGTTAGAAATTTCCTCTCTGGGGTGCCTGGGTGGCTCAGCGGGTTAATGCCTCTGCCTTCGGCTCAGGTCATGATCCCAGGGTCCTGGGATCGAGCCCCACGTCCGGCTCTCTGATTGGCAGGGAGCCTGCTTCCCCCTCTCTCTCTGCCTGTCTCTCTGCCTACTTGTGATCTCTGTCTGTCAAATAAATAAATAAAATCTTAAAAAAAAGAAAGAAAGAAAGAAATTTCCTCTTTATGGGGCACCTGGTTGGCTCAGTGGGTTAGGCATCTGCCTTCGACTCAGGTCATGATCCCAGATCAAGCCCCTCATCGGGCTCCCTTCTCGTCAGGGAAGTCTGCCTCTCTTTCTCCATCTCCCTCTTCACCTGTTCATGCTCTCTCTCACTCTTTCTCTCTCTCAAATAAATAAATAAAATCTTACAAAAAAATTTTTTTTTCCTCTTTATGTTGGTGGGGATGAGCCTTCTAATTCTACCTGCTGATCTCAGCTATGTACTGATTATTAAGTTTGTGTGATTGTGTATGCATGGATCATCAAAATATTTTAATCAGTTACCTGAAGGCATCATATCAGTTTGAAAGTAATAAAATATATGCTTACTTATTCTTATACACACATATAAAGTACACCACACTATTTTAAATTGCTATTTATTGGTAAATGTCCTGGCCACTAATGTTAAGGAAGTGTTCTAAAAACCCTGATAGTGTTCCTTGGTTATAACTCTTGGTAAGTGAGTCATAAGATATTTGTCCAAGTTTAATATATATTTTCACACTGTAGACAAAATTTAACTGATAAAAATTTTATATGAATTCTAAGCAGATGGTCTTTCTCCAACCTTTTTGGTAGCAGATGACTATGTAACTCATCAAGATGATCCCTGAAAGATGGCCTGCATCTTTCAGCATCCATGCTGCCCCTCTCGGGCTGTTGTGCAGGCTTCCCCACCCTAGACCACCCCTTACAGAATAGTGACCTTTCAGGTTTCTTCCCTGGGCTCTCTCCTTTTTTCTCTCTGCATACTCTCTCCTCCTGATCTCAGCCAGTCCTGATGTTTCAAAGATTGAAAACTGACAATTCCCCAAGATTACTCTCCAGCCCAAATGTGTCTCTTGAGCTGTGAAATTTGCAGACTCAGTTGTTCACCCAACATCTCCATTTGACTATTCCAAACTGAACAATCTTCCTCCCGTTCTACCTAAGCATGCTTCTATCTACCAACTTTGGCTATCTCAATGAATGAAACCACCCTCCATCCAGCTGGAAAATCATTTTCGCCCCTATCATAGATCTTTATGGTACTTATTCTGAGTACCCTTTCTTACCTCCTTCATGAGAGGGTGAGCTCCACCGTCTTCACTGTGGTATCTCCAGCACCCAGCGCTGTACTTAACAAATACAGGTTCTCAGTAAGCATTTATCAAAGCTCATTTTTCTTTAAGGTATTAAAGAAAAGATCTATGGATTTTAGGCTTCCATCCCTCTCTAAAATCCAGACAGTACATCTATTAGAGAAGTGCCAAAATTGAGTGTTTATTAAGGGAATGTGGTCAAATTCTGTATAGATTAAACACCATAATCAGTTCTCCCTTTGCTGCACCAATAATAAGTGTCAGGATGGCTAATCCAGTATAAGTCACAACTTTTAAATATGCCAGTTCAATGCCTGAATGCCTTGTCATTATTCTCATTTTTGATGCCTTTTTCTTGGCAATTACATGCTTGAAGCACAACACACTGAAGTACAATTCTTTTTCCTTAATATCATAGAGGTTTAAATTTAAGTTCCTTAGAATTTTAAGGGAAATGCATATAGAAGAGGACTGAAAAAGCTGTTAATACTTCACAAGCAAATTCAACTCTGCTGAGTGCAATTCCAAAAGAAAAGAAAAGTCAGACCATGAAAATTTCTCTATTTGACAATGAGCCTTCTACTTACATTTGTTGTGGTTACTTGGCTTGATTTTTCTCTTTGTCATAAGGTCTCCATGGGCCCACTGTGTGATTAGACCTATGAGCTGAACCATGGGCAAGACCTTCGCATGATTACTCTCTCAAATTCAAACTGGGGTCCACTATAACCTGGAGAGGACGCCATTTGGTTGGGGAAATTATGGTAAGTGGATTTTCAGTCTGAAGATCTTTACTGTTTTAGAAAACCCAACCTTCTTCCCTCACATAAATCTAGAAAGCATCTGCGGGATGGGAATAGAGGAAGACAGCAGGGTTATCTAAGTCCACTAGACTGTCATTATCGTATCTAAACTTACAGTGAAATTCACTGTCTGTGTTATCAGGGGGACAGGAGCTCCAGAGTAGCTGTCCCAATATAGGGAATCTTTCTAAAATGAGTAATGTATTTATATGAATGGAAATGTTAATGGTGTGTGAGCATGGATATTTATACACTCAGGCATTTTCATTACTTTGCTGACATTTGATCAGATATTTAGAAGTCTTTTGGAATGACTAACTCACAAACCTACATTGTCGATTTTCACAAGTACTAGACAATATAAAATCAGTCTTAATAACAGCTTTGACAGGATTTAATAAAGCAGACAAAGAAAACTTGTAATTTGCACAGGCTAATTTACACATATGTATAACTGAGAAATGATTTTGGAAGATGTTAGCTTCCCATCTGTACCACACAGAGAAAAAAATGGAAAAAAATGATTTACCAACTGTCAATAAACAATTTTAAATGTATTCTCATGTTCTCATCCCAAAATAAAATTTCACTGCCCAAAATATATTTTCTGAGCTCCCTTGCTAAGGTGGTATTTTGTTTCCATGTGCTTCTATAATTTCTAGACATGTGTCACAATTATGTTGATTTTTAGGACCTAAATTATTATTTTTTTTAGATTGAATAATCAGATTTAGTCAGTGTAGTTTGTGGTTGAGAAACAAAAGACAGTGATTTGGCCAGGTCAAATGCACGGGATACTTCTCGACTTTCAGTTTTCTTGTGAATTTTTGAAGGCTCACCTTCTTCCATTGATTTTATAATTTCTACTCTCCTGAGTTATAGTATGAAATCATAATACACACCAGCCTGCCTTAGGTTTGAATGTTGAGATTTCTAGATTACAGAGCTAAGTAGTCTTTGTTAGTGTTCTTGCTTGTTTTAAACTCTAAGTTAAAAACGTCTATAGAATCAATCATTCAGTAGCATTCAGATGGGACTTGTGTATCTCATTGAGTCTGGTAAAGTTTTTTAGGATTAAGTAAGTTTGAATAAGATATTAGCATAAAGAAATATAGTTCCAGATATATATGACAGAACACTGTTTCCAAGGATAGGAACCAATTTCCTTTGCCTTCCTTTGTTCGTGGAATTTGTTCATCATTCTACTATGGCAGTCTTCTCGTATTCTCCCCAGACAATTAGAGGCACTAATCATTAATTTAGTGGGTAGTTACTTGGGGCTGAAGGAAAATGACAGATGCCATTACAGGACCTGAGAGTAAAAAAAATAACAAAGTCTTAAGTTAAAAAAGGAAAAAAAAGAAGAAAAAGTTGGTCTAGGTAGAAGAGAGGAAATTGTGATGCAGACTTGTAGAGTCCATTCCCACTAACTCAGTTTTTAGTTCCCAATTCTAGCTCATTCCTGGACTGGGAGAGGTAGGACAGAGAGAGACTAGTAAAGATTTCCCAGGGTCAGACCTCAGAGTTCAGCTGGAAAAGCCAGCATTACAACTTGCCAACAGAGCAGAAGCTGATAATAAGGAGCTATATGGTTTGTTCTTGTCTGTTCTATTTGACGAGGTTAATACAGCTAGTATTGTTATTATTTCTTAAAGGTTATGTAGTCTACATGAGTTATGAGAAGCAAGTCATTTAATCCTCACAAGAATCCTGTAATAAGTACTATTATTATTAATTCCATTTTATGGGGCACCTGGGTGGCTCAGGGGGTTAAGCCACTGCCTTCAGCTCAGGTCATGATCTCAGGGTCCTGGGATCGAGTCCCGCATCGGGCTCTCTGCTCAGCAGGGAGCCTGCTTCCTCCTCTCTCTCTCTGCCTGCCCCTCTGCCTACTTGTGATCTTTCTCTGTCAAATAAAGAAATAAAATCTTAAAAAAAAATAATTCCATTTTATGAAAAGGGAAACAAGGCACAACTTGTGAAATGTCTAAGATCACACAACCAGTAAGTGCTGAAACCAGGATGCCCACCAGCCAAACTAACTCTGGAGACCATATCCTTGACTACCACTTACTGCGCATCCAAGTAACCAGCCCGTGCATCACCTGTTTTTTGTCCAGCAGGAGTGCTACCCAAGAACTTGCCCACCAACCCCACAGACAAATGATTAAGTCTTAAGTTGTATTTACCGTCTATAGATAGCGCTCATTTCAGTGGCTCAGGATAATCACTCAAAAGCCCCCAAGAATGCATGGCGGGGACAGTGGGAAGCTGGGGGTAGTGATGAACTGGGCACGGAGGGACTAGAGGGAGGCAGCTGATGAATCCCACAAGGGCAATGGAAGCAGTGGCACACACAGATTTTGGTTACTCAAATAGTATCAATACTTTCATTCATGTAATTTCAAGGAGACTCTTGCATGGGCTCTCAATACTGCATACAAGTGTTGGTCAGCCACGGGGGACAAAGGAGGCTGAGCCGATCACATCTCCTGTGAATCACCTGGAAAAGCATGTGAGACACTGGGGAGGGAAGCGGAGGCTGCTGACTTATAAAGCCTTTGTATTTTAGAAGCTTGATAACTCTGTAATTCCAGAGAGATATTGCTGTTCTTTCTGTAGTTTCTATCTTTTAATGTTGGCAGCTCAACCAGGTTCTGGGATGCTGCAGTAAAGCTACTTATTAAAAAATAATTAACAGTGAGATCACCATGAGTGAGGCTGGGTTTTAACAAAAGAGCTCATGGAATTTTCAGAGTTTTTAAATTGCTATATGTGAGCCTGAAGACTAAAATTAGCAACAATGAATAGAAAATGAGGCACAATGGTGAATGTCCATATTGGCCACAATTGAGTAACTGTCTGCTGTTTTGAATCCTAATCTTTTTAGACCGACTTGTATTAAATACTTCTCAGGACATAAATACATACATAGTTGCAGAGATTAAATAGCTGCATTTTATTTTTGAAGCATAGCAGTCTTCTTCATATACATTTATACTATTATACCATTTAATATATATAAATATTTTTAAAAAGTTCCATTTGTAGGCATTCCCTTCAATAAATAGAAAAAGTATTCTCTACAAATCCTTAGCATTGCAGACACCCAGCTATTAATGAAGGTGGTGAGGCGGTTTCCCATTTTCCATACACAGAGCCATACACAGGCACGTACATAAATACACATGTTCATATACACATGCACATATAAACTACTTTGCTTTTCTTATAATCTGGCTTTTCAAGTGAAAAATGTATGAAAATATGGCACAAAATGATAGAAGAGAGGCATACATAATATTAAATTGTATCAAGTACCTGCTATGTGTAAGAAGTTTTATATCACTAGGAACAAAGATGAATGAGATATGGGTCTGATTCCAAAGAGCTTCTAGTATGGCGGGGACTGAGATAGAAGATGTGAAGGAGACAGAAAAATATGGCCAATACGTGATAAGGGCATCATCCTCTATACCACATTTAGGCACATTATGCCATTTAAAAAAGGCATCTGCTGTACAGGCATCCATATATGACCTGAAACTCAACAGCAAAAGACCTGTTGGGACTTTAAGAAGAATACCGAGGGATTCATTTGTGATGATTGAATTCACACTTCAAAATAAAAGTAGCCACCACTTACTGAATGCCCACTTTATATCCATTCTAATTCTCACAATCTTGGAAGCTTGTTTTACAGGCAAAAAATCCAAGCTTCAGGGGGTGTTGTGTAAGCTTCATAAGCTTACACAATGTCACAGCAGGAGAGCAGCAAAGCTGGAATTCAATGCTGGGTCTAGCCACAATTTCACACCACTAAAGCAAGAACAAGCTTGTCCAGCCTTGGCTCTACTGATGTTCTTTTCTGTAGCCCAGGCCACTCTTTTCCCAGGGTGTCTGTTCTGAGATCAGCTGCTTCCTCATTTCTGCATTTTGAGCTGTTGGTAGATTATCTTACACTTGGCTGTGGAGATTGTGTTGGAAAAAGACTGCATCAATGGCTTCACGGTTTTGCTTCCCCCCAATATGCTCAACAAAGTGTTGGCTTCCTACTTTCCTTGTTAACCCCTGGTGTGGCTCTTGTTGGTTTGGTTGGTCTTGCAGGCTTCTGTCTATTGTGAGCATTCAGCATTCTCTGCTGGATCAGTGGTGTGGGGCATGCTGGGGCAAAGGGAAGGAATTTATTCTAGTCCCTTTGGCAAGAAGAATTGCTTCTTTGTTGAGGTTAGAGTTGCAAACAGATGCCCCTTTGTACAGTGTCATGATACTTCCTGGGTAATACCATTAAATGTTTCCTGGGCAGCAGAAGCTCTGGGGTCATTGCTGAATTACCATTTAACTTCTACTGCGATGTGAGCCTCCAACTGTTTTGTTCAACTGCACTGCTGAACTCTGCACGTGATAAAAGTAGGATTCTCATGAACTGGATCTTTGACAAAAGGAATCATGACCTGAATCTTTGACAAGACAAGCCTGCTGTGTTCAAACTAAGTACTTGTAGTCCCAAACAATATATGCATCACACATAGTAGGTGTTCAATAAATGCTTATTGAGTAATGAACGTGGAGAAACTGCTAGTGTACACACACATGTGCACGTGGTGTGTGTTTCAGCAGTGTTCCTCTTTCCCCGGAAGGGCATAATTATCTGTGCTGACTACCCAGACTAAAAGATAATTTAGGTGATCAGATTATAAGAGGTAATAGTTACATAGAAAAAGCAATAAAGATATAGATTAGATCAGAAGCCATTTTGGGCTGTGGGTAATACTATCTTGACTAAATGCGATCTCCTATCAGCATATCTAATAATCAAAAATAAAGTGACTATTTTACCCTTTCTTCTTACACACACACACCCACACATCTCTTTTTTGCTTTTCTAGTAATATGTTTGAAAATGCATAGAAAGCTGATACACAATCTCCAGGAGAAGTGATATGACAACAGGACAGGACCACTTTTATTATGAGTTTCCTAGCAAAAGTTTACTGGATAAGATGCTGAGTATCCTTCTCACTTTGTCTCAGGGCAATTTACTTTCTAGAAAAGAACAGATCTGGAAAGGGTTTGAGAGGTCAAACCCATCACCTGTTTTCCTTAGGAATTTTGTTTCAAAACATAGGAATATATAATGAAGGGTAATTTATTAGATGGGAGGTCTCATTTAGTTAGTTTTGGTGAGGATTCTGGCTTCACTCTAGTTAATGTATTTCCATTTAGATTTACTTTCAAAAGGGGAACATTTTTCCTCTGCCCTTCAGCTTTATTTAACCTCTGAAGATAGAAGGAAAAATAAATTGTGGTTAAGGAAAGTAAGAGATCCAAGAAACAGGGAAACCACCAACTTAGCTTAAGGAGAAGTAGAAAATCTGAATAGACCTATAACAAATACAGAGATTTAATGTGTAATCAAAAACCTCCCAAGAAAGAAAAAGCCAAGGTCAGATGTCTTCACTGGTGAATATAAGCAGAATGTATGAATTAGTGTGGCTTAAAGATGAGTGAGAATATTTTACCTGGTAAAAGGGATTTATGTTGTATTCTAAGTAATGGGTAGGCACTGGTCACAGATGGGTTGACATTACTTGCAAGTAAGGAGCAGAATGAGATTGGACAGAGCAGAGAGGATAGATGAGACAGTGATGACTTTGTTCGGTGTAATAGTTTATGTTATATGGGGAAAGAGATTAAGACTGGATATCTAGCTTAGGACCAAACAAATGAAGGTCTTAAATGCTGATGTGAAAAGTTTGAATACTACCCTAGATGAGATTCATTAGAGGACAGTGAGTAAGGCTATGACATTAGAAAAGCAGATTTTTAGAAGATAAGTTTAATTGTATTCACAATGAATTGAAAACACGAGAGAACAAAACAGAGTGATGACTGGTTGTGAGGTTTTGGTGGTAATTTAGGCAAGATTATCATGGGGATAGGATGGTTACACTGAGATTGAAAGAAGATGATTATATGGACATGAAACTTAGTGGCCAGTAACTATGAAAGGTGAATTAGAACTGAAAAATTATTAGATGATTCCAAGAAGGATGGTGGAAAAACTGTCAAAATTGGAGTGACTAGGGAAGAAGAATCAAATTTGGGGCATGAACAAGGAGTGTAGCTGGGTACAGAGTTTGAGGTCCCAGGAGCATATCAGGGTGGAGATTTCCTGTAAGGCAAATATCCAGGACAGGATGTTAAGGGAGAATCCAGGTTAGGAGATACAGATTTTGCAAGTCATTTCTTGACCACTGCTAGTACTCCCCCAAAGGGTTTCAGAGAGCTGTAGAGAAATGACTTAAATAGTATTTTAAATCATTATTTAATGGAGGGACTCCTGGCCTTTCCTCTTGTATTTGTGTACACCAACTAGAAGGATGAAGAGAGATGTGCAATGAGATGCTGAGGAGGGCTGCCACAGAGTATGACCCAGTGAGTAAGCTGCTTCTTCTCCTGAATGCTTCTCTTCCTCTGCCTCCCTTCCTTCCTGTTCATGCTCAGCTTTGTTCTGAGGACTTGCGAGAGGTCTTCTGTGTAAGACTGTGCTTGGTGCTGTAAGAAATGAGAGTCATGTAGGAAATATAAACTTAAATGCATGTAGTCTAGTTGAATTTTCAAGAAAATTTATGGGTAGATGTGTTTGTGGTCCCTACTTGCCCCATTATTCAAGCTGTGTGGGGTGCCTTCCAGTAGAACATTACCACTTTCTCCCTGAGAGGTACACGTTGAATGTAACTGAGAAGGTTCATGTCCAGTTGTAAGCTGGTTTATCTGGCAGGGGTCTCGAGAAAAATACATTCCATTAAAGGCAGTTTTCCAGTATAACACATGAGGTTAGGACTCTGAGTATCAAAAAGCAACACGACAAGACCAACTAATCTAAGACAAATGAACTGTGCAGTTATGCTTTCAAGGAAGAGACCTCTAGAAAATTTCATGACACCCAGTGGTACAACAGCTCCTATCGAGTGAATCAAGAGAAGACAAAAAAATCAAATTTGGAAATTAAGCTCCTATCAACGATGAAAATGATGCTATACAAATCTGTTGACAAAATCCACTACCTTTCACAATTCACTGTTGGAAAAGTGTGACATTCAGCTAACAAATGATCACTGACCCTCAGTGAAGGAATGGCTTCAAGAACTATGTCAATTCAGATTTGTTTCCTGAATGCAGTTTTACAAGTATCGGATTTTCTACTGCTGTGGTGATAGGTTCAGTTGGATTATGTGTTGGTGGATGAGGTTGAATTGGGAAACAAAGCAAAAAACTCAGAAAATGGGAACTCACAAAAAGGTAGGTTCAGCTGGGTCAGCAACTATACTGGGGGTTAGACAAAGAAAGAGCGGTGGTCAGGGACTAGGAGAAGATGGGGGTTGGGGGGGCGGATAGTAATAGTAAAATACTTCCCTCTTGTTCCCTCCACCCGGCAGAAGAGCTCCTCTTCTGAGCAAGAGAACTGATTCAGGCAAGATACCTCAGGTCCTGCCCATGAGATACCCAAGAGTCTGAAGCAAGGAGACCTTCTATTTCTTTACCCAACCTGCCCGGTCCACTTAGAACTGCTAACAGGGCCTGTGGTGACGCTTGTAGTAGCTTCTCAAAATTTATCCGTGGGAAATTTAATGCACTCTTTTATCAAGCCATTTCTTTTCACCAAGCCTCAGGTGCCTTTCTGTAATAAGAAGGAGTCAAAAGAGATAATCTCTAAGCTTTCTTCCAACTTTAACATTTCATGACTTCAGAGAAAATACAGAAAATTCTTTGCTAGGAATGGAATCCAGGCAGATGCAATTTACCCACAAGACATTTCTGCATTTTCATTTATAGTTTTTGAAGCTATTCTCCCGAGGGCACATCATGCAGATATTTCACAACTGCTACAAGCCCCCAACTATAAATTTTAACTGGTAGTGGCCGAGGGTAGGAAGAATACAAACACTTCTAAAACCACTGAAGCATTATGAAACTTGTTGACAGCTTAGTTTTCAGTGTAGCAGTGGCTGTTGTTGCTGATAATGTCCACAGCTTTCCTCTTCTGAGCTCACAATTTGATAGTTAAATACTATATCTTGTCTGCATCACCCTGCTTCTCCAAAAAGCTGTTAGTGACTTTCTAGAGAAGAACATATGCAAAACATTGCTAGGAATTTTAAACATTATGTTTCATTATGGTAATCAATCTTTCTTTCTTTCTTTCTTCCTTTCTTTCTCTCACCTTTCTCTTTCTTTTTCTTTTTTTGAATATTGCTAGAAAAGATGCAGAAGAACCATGAAAAATAAATGAGGGTGAGGAGCATTCCGTGGTCATTTCTGCAGGCTGCCTTTCCTAAACAACAATGGTTGGCTGAGTCCAATTCAAGTCAGCCCCTTAAACCTTACCTGCTTCAATAGGAGTTTGCTTAACATAACAAGAAGAGTGGATTATACCAGAAGATAGTGAAAACTGTTGGCCTACGGCTTTCTGTAGTTCTGTACTCAGAATAAATGAAGAAACATATTGGAAAATATTCTGAAAGTGAAGTTTCAAACTTTCTCCTATTAAGTATTCAGTTGCAATTAAGCACTTTAGGTGAACATGGCTCTGATCCTGAATGGTGCTAAGGCTTAGATAACAAAATCAATATGGTAAATTCTAGAAAGAAGGCTCCTGTCTGGAAGTGCAAGGAAAAATCTATTAGGAATATATTAGTCAGAATAAAAGCCAGTAAAAAAAAATTTTTTTTAAGATCGGCCCATTAGGTGATCCTAAAAGATATTTCTTTTAGTTACTCGGGGTACAGGCAGGGTCTTCAGAGAATGATGTAAGTCAAATCAATGGTGGTACTCCTTTCAAGTCTTCTAGAAAATATTCCCCCCTCTCCTTTTATTTAACCAGATAATAGGCCTTTTCGTTTGTTTGGTTTCTACCAATAAGAACTTGTTCTCTCATGTGAAACACTTCAGTTAAACTCATTCATATATATTTTTACTTTAGATCTGACTTTCTGACTTTGGACGGATTCATTCCAAAATTGGCATTCCAATGGCTGCCTCCTCCTGTCAGTATCAAAACAAATGATCAATATGATAAAAAATAATTATTTGATTCAAGGGGGTATAGTGTCACTCCATCTCATTTGCTGAACCAAATCTGGAGAACCCCTGGGTTAAATGGCCCAGGGGATTGTCCCCAGGTAGGTGCAGCAGGGGAGAGAAAATGGTAGCCATTTTTACATTGTTTTGTATGCTATTTATTGACCCAGGAAACAAACACAAAATTCTGAATAAAATAACTTTGAAACTTAAAAAAAAAAACCGAACAAAATAATAAAAACTATTGCTAACAGTTCTAAAGACCACTTTCAGAACTGTGAACCTTGGACTCCACTGGTTATGTTGTGCTCTTTTATTTTATTTTACACTTCAGTTTTAGGTTGTATTTTACTCCTTTCCTCTCTTTCTCCCCGCACAGATAAGCCCACTCAATTTACAGTCATTGGCAGTGTGTATACATGAAAGAGACATGAAGGTAATGACAAGACAATTCAAAACAACTGCTTCAGTCTTCTAGTTCACTTTGCGCCAAGAACTGTAAAAAGTTAGAAGTTCCTTACTTCTTCTTAAGGAAGAAGTAAAAGTTTTCCTATCTGCAGATGACATGATACTATATATAGAACCATAGATAACTTCTATGATAATACAGACTACTCTACACATGGCACCTGAGGTTCTCAGAACTATGTAAATATGTTGCCAGTTACCCACACCTTATATACCTGTAAACAGATAAAGTTCAATCATATGAACCTAATGAAAGGGAGAATGTGGTATGTTTGGAAGAGTTAGGTATATGTGGGGATCTCTTTCACGTAGCAAAATAACTATGAAGAATGGCTTGTTTGCATAAAACGTGAGTAATTGGGCATTGTTGGTTTTTTCTTTCTTTCTCTTTTTCTGTCGACACTTGCCTAGGTCAGCATTCCAAATTCAGGCCTCAGTATGATCACCCCATTTCTCCATAGGCGACTTTGATTTTACACTTTTTCTTTTCTTGCCTCTAATGTTTTACAAGAGAAGGGGACATGACATTGCAAGTCATGCCAGTGTACCCCCGGACCAGCAATGCCAACAGATGGGCAATGTTATAAACCATGGATATCGTGGATTTGGATCCAGTCCCAATTGTATTACATACCACTTATAAATGCAATTAATAGCAGCCAAAATAAAGAAATAATATACCAATAGTATTTTTGTCACCAAGAAGGAGTAGAGGATAAGTTTGAATTTCTTATGCTTAATGTAGATAAATCATTTCTCCTTACATCTCAAAGACAGGTTTAATGTACATTTGTTTTATGTTTTCTTTGTAACTGAGAATTTTAGAAACGGTATATACACAAAGATTATTAGCTAAGGAATTACTTTCATATAACTTAACCCATTCCATGTTTTATAAGACATGTTTAAAATATACTGTAAGTAAATTGCAGCTCCAACCAAGTCTATAATGGAAGGTTCCTTATATCCTGACACATAACTACAGCCCTAGAGTCTTATGTGGAGAAACAATGCAGGATGAGCTCTTTTGGCATCACTCCTTTGGTTATTCACTTTACACATTAATAGCATTCATTCATTTATGTGTTTGTGTATCTACTTATTGCATGCCTAATATATCACGGGAGTACAAAATATGAAGCCCCTTTTCCAGTGGAGCTTCTATTCTTGAGGAAACTGACAGATAACAACCACCACCACCACAACTGCAGTGACAAACAGCTCAACAAATCAATATACAATAAATAAGAAGACGAATAAAACAGGGAGAACAGGCACAACGTGGTGAGTGCCATTTCAGATCAGGGGTCAAGGACAGTGGAGACTGGAAAGAAGGTGTCAGGAGGACAAGTTTGAGAGTCACCGAAAGAAGGGTGAGCTTCTGATGGGCTACATTCACACCACACTAATCTAACAAGGCAATCAGAAAATAATACTAAATCAACTACTTAGTCTAATAAACACAATCTAACAAGCAATTTGTCTTCTGAATTCCTCACTCTTTACACCAGCTGTTTTTATGGTACATGAATACAAAATAAGATATAGCCTTAGATTCACTAATCCTCAGGGCAAAATAAAATCCCTAGAGCCTCTGATGGTGAATCATCTTTGGTGATTATCACTCTTTTCTTATTCTGGAATTCTGGCAGCAAGTGATAAATCCAGGCAGTAGCTGGAAGCAGTGATTGCTGCTGAATTCCGTCTCCCCGAGTCCGCGGTGAGTAAGTAGCTGTCACACGCCAGCAGGGATGTCAGCAAACTAGACGGTGCTCACAGCAATCAGTCAACCAACAGAGATGCACTGAACGATCTGAACTTAAAAAAAATAAATCATTTTGCTGCTTTATGGAGAATGGACACTCTGGAGAAAGAGTCAAAATGGGAAAACAGATGTGTGCAGGGAATCAAGAGTTCAAGTTGGAGATGCCTGTTAGATATGTTGAGAAGACACTTGGATTATGTAAACTTAGGGACAAAGTCAGGGATGGTGATAAGTTCTAGTCATGATAGCATAGACGGCCTCTAATGCCATGGATTAGATATGACTACAATGGAGAAGCATACATAGAAAAGAGAAGGAGGCCCAAACCAAGCTCCGGAACACTCCAATATTTGCAGGTCTCACAAGGACAAGGAACCAGCAAAGAAAACCAAGGCCAATCACATTACAGGGAAACCAGGAGAGTGTGACCTGAGGAAAGGCAAACCAAGGGAGACGTATTTCAAAAAGAAGGGAGCGCCCATTTGTATCAAATACTGCTGCAAAAATGACTAGCAATTGTAGGAGAGTTGTAATTTAACAGTAATCATCATCATAATAAAAACTAATGTGTTTGTACTCTTATTATCTGCCAAACATTATTTTAAGAGTTTGCCTGGATTTACCCATAGAAGCCTCGCAATATCCCATACAATCCATCCTCACTTGAATGATCGCATACAATCATAAAAGGTGGGTACTGATAGTATCATAATTTTACAGATGAGGAGACTGTGAAACAGCATGTTAATGACCTGGCCATATAAGCTGATTAGGAATTGATTGAAGTAGATGGAGTCAGCTGATAGTCTTAAACAGAGTTGTTTCAGTAGAGTAGTGTAGACTCTGGACTGACTGGACTGGGTTGAAGATCAAGTGGCAGTGGCAAAGGAGAGACAGTGGATACGTACACACACGCACGCAGGCAGCATGCCTAGCACTTAGAATATTCCGTAGTTGATGGTTATTATTAAAATAGCACTGATGATATTTTATTGCAATTATTCCTTCGGATAACTGTCTTTTCTGCTGAACTATGAGCACTCTTTGAGGGCACATCTTGTATTTTTTATCTTTGTATTTCAGCCCTTACTCCAATCTCTCTCATTTGTGAAGTGTTCAATTAGTGTTGATTTGGGTTAGGATAAGGAAGAAGTTAATGGGGGAAATTCATTTTGAAATCGCTTTATAGATAGGTAGAATTTGAATAGATAGAAAGGTCAGGTATAATATTACCAAAGAAGTTCAGACTATTGCTGAGTTCATTACATAAAATTTCATGTAATATTAGGTTAATAATTTGTCCAAAATGTTCATTTATGGGATAATAGGTCTGTCTAGATCAGAGGTCCGAAGCTCAAAACCTATGGAGACCATGTTGCAATGGAAATGAGAAAACCAAGTCAGTTGTAAACTTTGGAATAAGAAGATTGGGACACATTGGAAAGAAGACAGAAATCTGGAATTTTTATATGAAATCTCCATTTTGTAATGCAGGCATCTAATTCAATTTTTTTATAATACTCTTAAGTGGGGGTGGGGGAGACATCTGTGGGATGCAACTGGTCCAAAGGGCACTAATTTATGACTTTTGAGACCAAAAGTCTCAATGTCAATCCAGCTAATGAAGAGAGTTGATTCTGGGGGGAAATCAATCAAACTTATAGTAAAACATGTGAATTAAAGACCTTTTTGACATAGTGTATCAGAATTTTGTATAGCAGGACAGCTGATAGTTTAAAAATAAAACCATAGGAGAAAAAATATTTCAAAAATATTTCAAGGCCTTCAATGAGAGTAGAAAAGAAAAGAGTTGGCAACCTGCCATAATTAGTATTTAAAGCAGATCTGCCCTCCAGACTGTGTGATCCAAGGAAGATCTAGATGCACAGGGATGGCTCTGAGGATCCCGGTATGGTGGATCTTTTGTCCAGTTCTGGTGACAGCCGGAGGCAGCATTCACAGAAGTGGAGGGTATAAGGTCAACTTTATCTAAGGGAAAAAATATCTTCTACAGTCAGGTAAATATTTTATAACCTCTTGGCACATCTCATAGCATACTGCTTAGATCAAAAGAATGCATCTACAGAGATATGTGGAACATTATATTGTACAAAACTATTGCCTGTCCAATGGTGACAAATAATATTCTAATCCATCATTTAGTCTTAAATGATTTTCTTAGCAAATCATATTACACTGTCTCCTAGGTAACCTCACAAGAGTTTTCTTTCATTCTTTTTCACATGTCACACGATTTCTCCTAATGTGGTCTTGGGGGTTTGATATGGAGAGAGTGTGGAACTCAAGTGTTACATGTAGGGATCAGCTAATTCTTCGCTGATTTGGTTGTCAACTAAATTACTTCTCTTAATCAACAAGGCAGCAGAGCGCTCTGTTGTATGAATCCATAGAATGATATATCATTTTATACACAGTTAGACCAAAGAAAGATTATGTAACATAAAATTTTTTAAAAAAAAAAGCAGTACTGGACTTCTAAGGTGTATTAGTACATGAGAATAAGTTAGCGAAAAGCTGAATAACCATAATGCTATCTATTCCTCTATCTAAATCTACAGTAATTGTTTAATATATATTTCCCAGATCGAATTGAGCCAATAATAGTAGGTGAGCAAGTAAACATTAAATGTCAATTTACTTATAATTTTTATGAATAAATAATGCTTGAAGAAGTTACCCAAAAGAATGAGCTTTCTTTAATATGTTTCTGTTTTGACTGAATAGTTTTTATAGGTTTCTTACTTGATATTGAAAAATAAATTAGTTCAGTAAGCCTCTAAAGTTTAAATTAAAAATTAAAACTTACTATAATATAGATCAATTCTTGTGTCATAGATACGAGGTATTAGATACTTAGTAAGATATTGTGAAAATAAGAAACTTTGCAACATGACATTTCTTAGGTCTAATATTATATACAATGGCCCGTCAAGGTTCACAATATGTAACTTTATATATTATCTCTTCCAGAGATAACATTCTGTCCTGGAAGACAGAATACATACAAACTTTTTATTTGGGTTCCTATGGATACTTCTTGCATCTAATCATTTCAAGCACATGTAAGACTTACGTCTTAATTAGAAATTTAAGCTTGTAAAAATATTAACCAAGCATACCTTCTTGTTCTCACCTCAGGCAGGCCAATGGAATTAAAAAACTATAGAATGTTAGAACACAGTTATCAGGCCACGAAATCAAAGGCCAAAAAGTAACTTGCTTAAGTTTCTATAGCTAATCAATAAGAGATTTGCAAGTAGAATCTTAGATTGGATTCCTTTACTTTATTAACTGACTCTTTTATAATTAAAAGAATGATATTCAAGGGGTGCCCATGGCTCAGTTGGTTAAGTATCTGCCTTTGACTCAGGTCATGATCTCCGGGTCCTGAGATTGAGCCCCACATTGAGCCCTACATCTGGCCCCCTGCTCAGTGGGGAGGCTGACTTTTCCTCTCCCTTTTGCCTCTCCTCCCGACTTGTGCATGCTCTTTCTTTCTCATAAATAAATAAAATCTTTTAAAAAAAATAAATGATATTCAAAAAAGACTTGGGAACTACAAATAAGATTCTAATTTAATTTTTAAATTTGCTATGAACATTAGCCCAACCATTCTTATTAACGAAGGGACAAAAATATAAAATAAAATCATAAAACTTCATGGATCCAGTAATAATTTCAAATTATAGATCAAAAAAGCAAGTGTTTAGGATCTTATAACACCATTATTTTGGAAGATGGGTAAATTATTCTACACTAACCTGTAACAACCACACCATGCCTTTGAGCCATAGGAGCATGTGTCTCCTGCTTTTTTTTTTCTTGTCTCCTTGACTTACGAGGCTTCAAACACAAATCTCGTTGCTTGGTACAGTGAAACATGAAACAAGACAGCTGCTGACTATGGAAAGCCAAAGAGCATGGCAGCTTGCTGTAAATAAGATCACTTAAAAATCAGTTTGCTTTAAGTTCATAAAATGTCATTTCATTAAAATGTGTTTTCATTTATGAAGTATGACTGCCATGTCAATGCTGTTTTCTTTGTGCAGTGAATATATGAAAATGTCTCTTTATTGCAGTAGCACAAAACACATTATATTTACATTGTGCTGAAATATTTATAAAATTAAAGATCCCCAAACTTATCTTTGCAATTGATTAAATAAAACCCCAAGCTCTATCTATGTATCCACTTTGGCAGCATATCTACAGGTCTGGAATTTACAGGTATACTAACCACTGCTCTATTCCTGTATCCAGAGAAATATTTCATAGTGTCCAGTGCATCATAAATACTCGTCACGGGTTGATAAAGGAAGTAGTTTGCATGATTCCGACTTCTCCTTGGATATTCTTGCTGTGATTATTGGCCCAATGACCATGGGTAGAGATTGTAGAGAGAGACGTATAGAGTAGGCATGCGACCCAGAAACAAATTACAGGGGGAGGCATTTGACTGCTTTGTGCCTCAGTGTGGTGGTGGTAGTGGCTGTAGCCACCAAGATGCTGGTGACGGAAGAATTCCTACAATGTTTCAGTTTCCTGAAATTTTAGGCCTGTCTCTGCCACTTAATCACTGCGTGCACCACAAACTATTGAAAAGAGAAACAACGGAAATCCTTCTTGATTCAGTATGTGAGTGCATGTCTGGTTATGTTTCCCATGTGATTCCTGCATGGAGGGGGAGTGGCAAATATGGAACAAGCTGCAATAGCCCGAGAACTAACCAATCGGGGTGGGTGAGAGCAGTCAAGAGTGGCATAGTGTTGAATACTCCCTTGCCACAGAGAATGCCTTCAGTTTCGTATGAAGAGGGTCCTCTCCATGTTCCAAGTGGGCTGGACTAAGTTTCTCCAATCTATGGCTCCAGAGGGGCCTGCTCCTGCCCCGTCACACTCAGAGCAGACAGAAGAACCAGTGAGGACGGAGAGTTAATATTGCCTGGAGAGTCTTGATCTTCTCAGCTGACAAAGCTGCTCTTGGTCTGCCTGCTACTTCACAGCTTAGTCTTCTTTCATTTCGGAAAGGGAGAGGAAGGTAAGGGAAAGGGACACAAAGGCTTAAGAATCCGTGTAAGCTCGCATTCTCTAAACAAAGTGATCTTCAACTTAAACAGCCAAGAAAATATATCCCGAGAGTAATTTTAAAAGTTACATGTTAATAGTGAAAATGACAATCCAAACAATCTGTACTTTTTTTTATGAAGAGGTTTTTTTAGTTTTGTTTTTTTGAGATTATTGTATTTACCATATATTTATTCTTTTTAAAATTAACATAGGATGTATTATTTACCCCAGGGGTACAGGTCTGTAAATCATCAGGCTTACAGCACTCACCATAGCACATACCCTCCCCAATGTCCATAACCCAACCACCCTCCCCATATTCCCCAACCCCCTGGCAACCGTCAGTTTGTTTTGTGAGATTAAGAGTCTCTTACCGTCTGTCTCCCTCCCGATCCCATCTTGTTTCATTTTTTCCTTCCCTACCCCTGAAACTTCGCATGTTGCCTCTCAACTTCCTCATATCAGGGAGATCATATACTTGTCTTTCTATGATTGACTTACTGCGCTCAGCACAACACCCTCTGGTTCCGTCCACGCTATTGTAAATGGCAAGATTCTGTTTCTTTTGATGGCTGCATAATATTCCATTGTGTATATATACCACATCTTCTTTATCCATTCATCTGTTGATGGACATCTAGGTTCTTTCCATAGTTTGGCTATTGTGGACATTGCTGCTGTAAACATTCGGGTGCACGTGCCCCTTCAGATCACTACATTTGTATCTTTAGGGTAAATACCCAGTAGTGCGACTGCTGTGTCAATCTGTATTTTTAAAGGCAATTTGGAGACAATAAAGAGCAAGTATTTGGATATTTCTTCTATTCAGATCAATGACAAGTTTGTAAGGCTAACAGATTTTCTTCTTCAGATCTTTGCATCCTGATCAAACCTTCATTTTCTTTATGGCCAAATCACTAA
Organism: Mustela nigripes; assembly: GCF_022355385.1. NCBI lineage: Eukaryota > Metazoa > Chordata > Mammalia > Carnivora > Mustelidae > Mustela > Mustela nigripes. The sequence goes on along the minus strand of NC_081559.1, from coordinate 63,366,258 downwards.
CTCCAGCTGGTACACTGCACAGCCACATTGGTTTCAGAATATGGTACACAGACATACTTGAGGGATGATTCTAATTCAGAGAATCACTAATGATTTTGGTTAAATAGATAATAATAATTGCTTAAAAATTTTTGTCTGACTTTATTTAAATATTAGGAAATGAAGTTAAATCAATATATGAATGTGGTAAAAATTCAAACAACTAAAAAATGAAAAGTAAAATCTCCTTTCTTTTATTTCCAATTCTAGTTCTCTTCAGTAAAATAGGTTATGAGGTACAGTTTTTTAAATCTAGTTTTCCAGAATAAGAAGAAAATGGAAAGAAGGAAGGAAGGATGGGAGGAATGAAGAAATAAGAAAGATATATAGAATGGGGTCATCCTGTATACTCTTTAGCATTTGGCTTTATTTGTTCCATAGTATACCTTGTACCCTTTTCTTATTTAGATCACTTTTAAAAAGTTTTTATTATGGGAATTTTCAATCATTTTATACAGAAGAGTGTATAGTTTGGTACAAGATGGGTACAGCCCCATCAATTAAAATTGCTAACATTTTGCCCAATTTGCTTATTTCATCTTTCAATCATCTCTGTCTCTATTTCTTTGCTGAATCATTTCAAAGTAAACTGCAGGTATTGTAACACTTCATTCCCAACTACTTCAGGACTCATCGCTTAAAATCAAGAACATTATCCTGTATGGCTATTGTTGTTCCTAATAAAATCAGCAATAATTCTCAAATATAATCCAATATCCAGTGACTACTAAAGTATCTCCGATTATTTCCCAAGTGTCATTACTGGATTTTTGGAGGAACTTGTATTTAATTAAAGATCACACTTTGAACGTGGATGTCAAATCTTTTAAATCTCTTATAATCTAAAACAATGCTCCACTCCACGTTAAACAAAGTTAGACTGATCAAAATTGTTTGGTCGTTTCTTTAGGGTGTTACTTGTTCCCCTACTCACTCATTCTCTTCATTAGCTAATCAATATGCTGACATTTCGTGAACTGCAATAAGTGCATTTTGTGCATTTAATCTCATTTAATCTTTAAAACAACCCCAAGACATTAATAATACTAGTACATCTATTTGACTGATGAGGAAATGGAAGTTAGAGAGATTAACTCAATTCTCTAAGGTCACATATCATTTGTGTTTTCTTCTCTGTTCTTTATGTGTGTCACAGAGTTTTGTCTAGACCTATACCATCTAGAGTTGAAAAGACTTAATTTTACATAGAAGAAAAGAGCATCAGAGAGACCAGTTGTGTGATATTCCTAGTCATGTAATTATTGAACACATAATTTTCAAATGTTAAAAGCTTTTAATGGGCTGGTGTCACTGAGGAAGGTCAGCTGGATTCTCATGGGGTGGCATTACATTTGTAAATCTGCCAAGGTACAGAGCAGTGTTTATAAAGTGTGATAGGTAAGGTAATTTTAGGCCCGTTCGTAAGTAATTTTTATATTTGCAGTTATTTATTTTTATGCATTTTAGGGAAATACTGTAACTAGTACACTAGCCTCAAATATTTTTTAGCCTAAGACGCAGTTAAAAACAAAGGCGTGTTAATTTAAGTAAATTTAAAGAAAAATATTAGGAAAATAATGGGATAGAGGGCATATAGTTAGGGCCAAAAGATCACAATGACGGAGGGGAATGAGTCCAAAGAGGAGCTGTCTTTTAGGGTGAGGTCACATTAACCTAATTCATGTATGAGACCAGAGTGTAAATGTATTAATTCATAATGAGAAATAAAACAGTTGTGTGTATTGAAACACTCATCTATGTGACAAGTAAATTATCTGCCTGTAGGCAGATCTCAAAACTAAAAGAAGGAAAGCTATTTAAATGATTCTTGGGTTTAATAACTTCAGGTCAAATATGTTGGGTTTACTCATCTTCAGAACAGTGTTAGCTTTGTCAATGGGACCTTTACACTGAAGCTTCACTGTCCAAAATTACCTATCTCCTAGATGTTACAAGATGACCAGTTCTCTCTTCTGGTTGTTTAGATATGTTCATTTTTGAAAGGGTTACTGGAAAGCTATGTCTGAAAGTTTATTCTGCCTTTTAAAGGAACTATGGACTATCTCTGCTCCAATCCATCCTCTGTTGGATATATAAAGTAAATCAGAGGTTATTGCTACTTCTCTTATGTCTAATTCATGGTGGGCTCCAAACACTAACAGCTGTTGTTAGCGGTGTTGGCCTAGACTGCTGGCTTCTTGTCTCCTTGCCCATGCATTTTCTTCTACACCACTTAGCACTCAGTAATTTTCTAGGAACAAATAACATTTCCCACACTAAGGAATCTGAAACCTATAAAATCCCTCACATAAGATCAGCATCTCACTCTAAACACATTTGAGGTAATTAAAATATGTAATAAGTAAAATACAATCTCTTACTGCTTATCATAAATACAGTGAATATGGAAACATGGTAATTTGCTACCAAAGTTCCACAAAGCTTAAATAATTTGTTGCTGGCTATCTTTCCTTTCTCCACTTTTTTGCTACATTTACCTAATTCAGGAATAGAAGTAACAAGAGGATTTCGAGTGATTTCTCATCACTATGTATACTCATTCAATGGACCTAAAAATGAGGGTTATTAAGTCTACTACCGAGTTTGTCTTATTTTTTCCATTCTAGGTAAACGCTGCTGGCTGCTGTGGATCCATATGAAACCTGAAGGTCAGGTACATTCACCTTCAAAGGTTGGCCACATATCCACCCATGTTCAGGGTAGGGGTTAGGAATATATTTGGGGGTTTTGAGTGAATACTACAGCAAGCTAAATTTCCATATAAGGAAGCAATTATCTCAAGTCTGTCCCCCAAAAGTTTATTCTCATAGAATTAAGTGAAGTTAAGGTGGAATTGATCAATATGTGTATTGACATATCAAGGGCCACCTTCACTGAAAGAGTTTTGGTTTATTCTCTCCAATTCGCAACAGAGTATCATGTTAGGAAAATAATTTAGGACAAAAAGCACAGTGCATATGGTTAAGAAAATAAAAAGTCAAACTGCAAAATTGGGAGAAAATATTTGTAAAACACCTATATCAAAAGAGCCTGCTCACCAGAATACATACAGAACTATCAAATCTCAGTAATAAGAAAATAGCCATCCTAATTTTTAAAAAGAGGGAGGAGCAAACAAATTAAACAAAAACTTCACCCCAGTGTAGATGCAGATGGAAAATAAGCTTGTGAAAAGTTATTCAAAATTATCAGTCATTAGAGGAACTTCACAAGGTATTACCCCACACCTGTTAGGTCTCAATTAAAAATTTTGACCTTACCAACTTCCGGCAAGGATGCAGAGCAACTAGTATTTTCATGCCTGGCTAGTGGTGGGAATACAAAATGGTAGAGCCACATCAGAAAACAGTTTGTAGTTTAAATTAAGCATACACTTATGATAAGGCCCTGCTATTCCACTTCTGGGTATTAACCCAAGAGAAATGAAGACACAGCCACACAAAATCCATACATAAACATTAATAGTAGCTTTTCTCATAATTGCCTCAAACTGGAAATGACTTACATGTTGTTATCTAGTGAACAGATAAACACATTGTGGTACCTTCACTCCACACTAGAAAGGCTAAACTGCTGGTATAGGCAGTAACATGGAGGAGACTCAGGGGCATTATGCAAGAAAAAAGAAGCCAGAAAGGCCACATCCTATCTGAAATTCTATCTTAATGATCCTCTGGAAAAAGGTAAAGTGATAGGGAAAGAAATCAGTTAGTGGTTGTTTGGGCAGTACAATGGAGGAGAGGGGGAGATTCATGATAAAAGAATATGACAGAACTTTTTGGGGTGATGAAAATATTCTATATCTTGTCAAAATTCATACAACTATATATTAAAAAGGGAAGAGTATTATATGTAAAGTATACATTAAAAAACCTGACAAATGCGGTTTGTCAGACACACACACACACACACACACAAATATATATATACACACATCACAGATAGATAGATTTGCATTATTTAGGCCTGAACATTACTGACTCCAAACCATTACTAGACCAACAGCATCTTATGTTATTTCTGGCCTGAGATTTTACTATTTTCTGGTCGATGGGAGGGCTATTGTTTAATGCTAAAAAAAGGAATTCACAGAACGTTACTAATATTTAAGGTTCTTTTTCTTGCCAAATGGATGAAACCTGAGGATGTCTTATTAATTAAACAAATATTTACTGGGACAAACTACATTCTAGGCTTTGCTTTAATGCTAGTTGGAGGAATGAAACTGCAGTCAAAACCCTCTGCTCTTGTTGGCAGAGATTTTCAATTAGAGAAGACAAAAATAAACAATCACCTAGATAAAATATATGCTATGTCAGATGGTCACAAGTTTGATAGAGGAAACAGAAAAAGCAGAGAACAGGGGTATGGAGGTAGTGGGTATTGCAAAGTTCTATCATGAAGTTATTAAAAATACATGTGCTCTGTAGTATGCTGGGCACCGAAGATAAAATGATGAGAAAAAACAGACACAGTCTTTGCCTCCCTGGAGCACTCATCTAGTGGAGGAGAGATATTAACCAAGTAGCTGTATGAATGTAAAAACATACATTGCAATAATTGCTTTATGTTTTGAGCAAAAATTGTATGAAGAAAGTGTTCTGTAATCAAATAAGTCTAGGGGATGTTATATAACATACGCAATCCTTTCTATTCCTCCCTTCTTAATATATTAACATACTAAGAAGCCCAAGAATCTCTGCAGTGACTAGAAGTATGTTTAGTTGAATTTATACCAAATGTATCTGTCTGCGGAATAATTTGTCTATTAGTATCTCACAGGATGTTCTATTGAAAGAGACACAGGAATAAATATTCAAAGTACGTTTTTTTCAAGTATTCTAACTTTCTTCATTAAAGGGATACTAACAGAAAGATGGAAGGTAAACCAAAATCACCAACGAGGAAAAAAATACAATTTTTTCCCACTATTTTGCTGTTTTTCTGTATCTGGGTAGGAGAATGAATCAGGAACTAAAAAGATCTGCTTTCTCCAGATCGATTTCTCACAAAGTCTGCCTGTTTGGCAACATTTTCAGCTTCCAAATATAATATTCACACCAAACTACTTGACAGAGAACTATAAAGGAATACTGACTTTCAGTTACCCGGTTTGTCCTGGTGGTATGTTTCGGGATGGAACAAGTGAGTTAATATATTGATATTTTTGAATGCAAATGTTCTTATTGTAAGCTAAAGAAGATTTAAATACTTCATGAGGGAAGGCAGAAAAGATCCATTAGAATCTTTTAAATTAGAATTAGAGCTATCATTATGAATTTATAATAAAAAAAATTCTTGCTATGGCTGGGTAGGGGCCACTGTCACACAAAAAATGGTATTTACTAAAATATTTCTTATTCTACTCATGACCAGCTTTATGTTTCTTTTCAAATCACCTTCTTTTTTCTTTTTCCTAACCCCATTGCTGTAGTTTCAGTTGAGCTGAAAATTGTTCCCTTCAAAGTGAAATTGTTTTTGGAGTTTTCAGCAACCACTGCCATGGCTTGGATTTTGAAATTTCTGAAGTTAAAAAAAAAAGTATAAAGGAGAGCCTAGATGTTGATTTTTCTGTCATCTGGGTGGTTTCCAATTTATATGACCTGGCTTCAAGCAGAAAGCTAACATTACAAATATCTCTATATTCATTGATTTCTACAGCCTCCCCTTAATTTGTCACACCCAGAGATAATTTTGAAAGTCAATAGACAGCCATTACACAAGACAGAGAAATTAAATAGGGAGAAGTAAACAAACCAGTTTCCAAAGATTAAAAAGAAGAAAATTAATTATAAGCAAAGAGCAGAGAAACTATAGTTTGGAATGAATCATGTTATACAGTTAATTATGACACTTCTTTAAAACTTTCCTTTGACATAGAAAATAGACAGGTATTAGTGGATTTTTCCTTCTGAATGTGAAAATACAAAGCAGTATGTGGGTAGGTTTGGTTAATGTTTAATAACCCATTTCTTCTTCTACTATTTAGGCTTTTTGGGTTTTTATTTTACTGATCAAATAAGCATGTTATATAAAAGATATTTGCTATACAATGTTCCATTAAATACCAGTGTTTGCTTAAAAAAAAAAGTTTTAGCCTATTGTATAATATTTAAAAGCACTTCAAATAAAGGAATAGCAAAGCTGTTACAAAAGGAATAAACTGGTGAAGGTCAGAATGATTGTTGCCAGGGAGAAACTGTCTCAAAGGTTAGCCATCCATTTTTCTTTCTATGGCATTTGTGGCCTTTAAAGTTGCAGACTGGTCTATATTTAAAAAACAAAGTACACGACTTGGCTTTTGAATTGTTTGAAAGAAAAAAGATGGAAGGCTTCATACTTTTCTATTTCACTCACACTTTAACGTGCAGTACTACAAAATTTTTCCGAAGTGCAAGGCACCTCCATGACAAGTTATTTGTAGAAAATAAAATAAAATCTATATTCCTCATGATTCATGCCTGAGATTTATTCTTCAATTAGGCTTGGCCCTCTATTCCTTATGGAATGAAATTTGGTCCAAGGGAACAGTAAATACTTTAAGCTGATAGAAAATCACTAGCTGGTTGATCAGTTGGGGTTGACCAATCTGTGGACAGCTATTCAGTAATTTTTTTAATGAAATAGGTAATTATAGGTTATTTCTTACTAATAAATACTAGATGTTCCTCATGAACATTCTTCATAAGGTTTAATGCAAACAGCAGACAAAACCAAACAGGACTTTGCAGGAAGAATGAATAAACTAAAGAAACAGAAAAAAACCTCTAAAGCCCTAACTAAAAGAGAAAAAAATTCCTCCAACATGACAAACAACAGAGCTAATTTTGCCTAATTAAAGCCATGATTGAAAAGAGATTGGAAGTAAATAAACGTATGGCTTTAGTGAATATAAATTTAAATTTTAGTGTTAGATGGACCTGGAGCCCAATTCTGGCTCTTAATAGCTCTTTGAACTTGAGCAAGGTACTCAAACTCAGTCTTCTCACAAACAAAAGGAAGATCACATCTACGTCACAAGGTTGTTTTGAACACTGAATAATACAAAAGCTGTTTAGCACAGTGCTGGAGAATTTTTCTGAGTTTCATTTTAATTACAATGACTATGAATGTTTAGTCATAATTCCTTTCTGGTTCTGTACTGTACTAAGTTTCTTGGGAAAGCCATAAGGAAACATATTAAAGAAAGTTGAAGGCCAGATCTTGTTTTGAGGAATTCCAACGTAACTGTGAGCAGGAAGGTAGGAACAGTCAGGGGCTGAAGATTAGAATTTCATTGGTCAGCTTTTCTAAATGACCTAGGAGAAAGAACTTGGTGATGAACATATATACATCTACCCTCAGCCTACCTGTTAAACTCTGTCTACCATTACACTATCCATTTTAACATTTTATTGGTGGGCCTCACTCTCCCTGGAAAACACTCTAGCCATTGCAGGTACTGTGAGTTTGCTTAGACAAGTTTCTTTGTTTGGAATATTGTTGCCCCACTGCATTCTGACCTATCTAAATTACACGCATATTTCAGAACTGAGCTCAAATGATCCTTCTCCATAAATACTTCTCAATACCATAGTACATATACCTGTTTACTTCATTGGTGTTCAGGTAGTATTTGATATCAAGACTGATACACTGCTGTGTGTTATAGTTACTTGTATGCATGTTTTATCATCCCTAAAGTGTTATAAGTTAGTAGATTCCTTCCCTACCTCCAGTGAAAACCTTCTGTTACATAAGAGTCACTGCTGGTATTCAGTGATTTATGTTCAGTTTTTTTTTTTTTTCTTTCAGAAACCCCTCTGATCAAGTAGATTAAATTTAAAAATAAATTGTTTGATAACTCATAAATATATAAAAGATGGACACTGCATAAATGTCACAATTGTAATTAGCACTCACTATTTTGCCTAATATGACAAACCTTCCACTATGGAGAGAAAACCACCTTCAACTATGGTGAAGGGAGATGGGTACCTTTCTGAGGCTCTCTAGATGATGATAAGGTAAAAAAAAAAAAAAAAAGCTTTTATAGGCTGGTTACTACCAATACTACAAGTCGAAGAAGATGACATTCCCTTATAGAGAATGATTTGGTAGTAATTAAATATATGTCAAAAGAATAAATTAAGTTCATGCTAATTAAAAAATGATATCAAACATAGTCTTATGAAATGGTCATTACTGGTAACATTCTTTGAAGGATTTTTAAATGAATCATATTTAAATGCAAAATTTAATATTTAGTTAAATAACAGGCATGAATCCAATTAGCTTATAACATAATAGCTATTATTAAATAACGAGAACTTCCTTGAGAGAAAGGGCTGATAGAATCATGAGTATTCCGGGCACCTAAAGAAGAAAAACTGACAAGCTTAAAACAAAACAAAACAAAAAATATAAACTTACCCTGGAACTTTACCTCAAATCAACCTCAGTCTCTCAAATTTATCTCCCTATATCCATAACCACCATAATCCCAGTATATCTCACCTTCATCTTCCACATTAGCTACTGAAATATTCCTTAATAGGGCTTCCTACTTCCACTCTTGTCCATTCTCCATATCCCATACTGCTGTCAGTGTAATCTTTTCAACAAATACAGTCAATTCATCATATCCATAGTAGCTGAGGTCTATGACATTGCTGGAAACATTGAATTAGCAAATACTGAACAACTGCTCTTTGAGGACATAAGGTGTTCAGTTACTATGAGCCTCTGGTCACAATTTTTTGTGAATTGAGCAACACGTAACCTTGTTTTATGTGTGTTTCTATTTATTTTTTTTAAGTTGTTTTTTTTTTCTTAAAGATTTTATTTATTTATTTGACAGAGAGAGACACACAACAAGAGAGGGGACACAAGCAGGGAGAAGAGGAGAGGGAGAAGCGGGCTAACCGCTGAGCAGGGAGCCGGATGCGGGGCTCGATCCCAGGAACCCAGGATCATGACCTGAGCTGAAGGCAGACGCTTAACCGACTGAGCCGCCCAGGCACCCCGTGTGTTTCTATTTAAAGACCTCTTGTTTAATATACCTTGCTATCTTATTAACACTGAATTTCTGGTACAGCAATATGACACATGCAGAATGAAACTTACCCAACTCATGTATGTTCTCCATAGACACATCATAACCTTCTTGCATTTAGGAATACTACGATTATGTTTAAATATATAATTGAAAATTACAGTAGGTGCTAGAGATTAAAGTAAGACAGCTAAGAGGATGTTCAATGGTGAGGGAATATGGGATACCGAAGTTATCTCTGAGTTGGAGTGGTACTTGTGAAAATCATCAAAATCCAGGTGTGTGTTAAAGCCATGGGAGAAGGTATGTTTTAAATATGTAGGACACTGGGATCATGACCTGAGCCGAAGGCAGCTGCTTAACCAACTGAGCCACCCAGGCGTCCCACCTTTTGATTTTTTTGATGGTTTCCTCTGCTGTGCAAAGCTTTTTAGTTTGATATGGTCCCACATGTTTATTTTTGCTTTTGTTGTTTTGCTTTTGGAGTCACATAAAAAAAAAAATCGTCACTATGATTAGTGTCCTGGAATTTACTACCCAAGTTTATTGTTGTTGTTGTTGCTGTTTTTAGTTTGTTTGTTTTTCTTTTAATTTTTTATTTTATTTTTATTTTTTTAAAATTTTTTATTTTTTATAAACATATATTTTTATCCCCAGGGGTACAGGTCTGTGAATCACCAGGTTTACACACTTCACAGCACTCACCAAAGCACATACCCTCCCCAATGTCCATAATCCCACCCCCTTCTCCCAAACCCCCTCCCCCCAGCAACCCTCAGTTTGTTTTGTGAGATTAAGAGTCACTTATGGTTTGTCTCCCTCCCAATCCCATCTTGTTTCATTGATTCTTCTCCTACCCACTTAAGTCCCCATGTTGCATTACCACTTCCTCATATCAGGGAGATCATATGATAGTTGTCTTTCTCTGCTTGACTTATTTCGCTAAGCATGATACGCTCTAGTTCCATCCATGTTGTCGCAAATGGCAAGATTTCATTTCTTTTGATGGCTGCATAGTATTCCATTGTGTATATATACCACATCTTCTTGATCCATTCATCTGTTGATGGACATCTAGGTTCTTTCCATAGTTTGGCTATTGTGGACATTGCTGCTATAAACATTCGGGTGCATGTGCCCCTTTGGATCGCTACGTTTGTATCTTTAGGGTAAATACCCAATAGTGCAATTGCTGGGTCATAGGGCAATTCTATTTTCAACATTTTGAGGAACCTCCATGCTGTTTTCCAGAGTGGCTGCACCAGCTTGCATTCCCACCAACAGTGTAGGAGGGTTCCCCTTTCTCCGCATCTTCGCCAGCATCTGTCATTTCCTGACTTGTTGATTTTAGCCATTCTGACTGGTGTGAGGTGATATCCCACATCGGGCTCCTTGCCATCCGCAGGGAGCCTGCTTCTCCCTCTGACTCTGCCTTCCACTCTGTCTGCCTATGCTCACTCTCGCTCACTTTCTCTCTGACAAATAAATAAATAAAATCTTTAAAATAAATAAATAAATAAATAAATAAATATGTAGGACAGAACAGAATTAAAGAAAAAAAAATTCTCCAACGTACCCAAGGGAAGATGTTGTTAAACATCCAGCAACTGGATTGCATTATTCTAATACTGTTTTGTTCTAAAACTCTGTGCACAAGCACATGGAGAGGAAGAAAAAAAGAATTGATTTGCTCTCTTTAGCTAAATTTTCATTAATCCCCATCTCTTTTTTATAGAAATATCCTTGGTATATAGTAACAATGAAAATGACTGAACATCTACAATGAGTCAAGTTCAAAGCCAGCTCTTTACATGCAATATCTCATGTGGCAGTCCTATTTCAGTTTGGTATTTTGAGACAGTATTACGTGCCATACACATTGAATCATTTTAATAATTTGGATGAAGACTCTAGAGTTTAAAGGAGTTAAGTAATTTACCCCCAGGTTACATAGCCAGCGAAATGTACAGCAGGGACAGGAATCCATCTCCTGCAAATAGCACAACCCACTATCTTCAGTAAGCACAATAAATGATTAATCATCCAAAAATTGAGATTTTTTGTCATTTTCCTATTGGTGTATGTGCATGTGTGTGCATGTGTATGCACATGTGTGCTAACTTACAACCGTCTACATATCATCATCAAGTGTTATGAAATTGAGGTTTTATTAAAAGGTGTCATGGAAGAAGCACTTTTATAGTTACAGTTCAGTACCTCTAAGTTAAAAGATTTCAACAAAATTGCAATGTTGAGAATTCCTAAATCAGTTCTAAAAGATATTACTGTAGAAGTGTCTTTAGGGCGCCTGGTGGCTGAGTGGGTTGGGCCGCTGCTTTTGGCTCAGGTCATGATCTCAGGGTCCTGGGATCAAGTCCCGCGTTGGGCTCTCTGCTCAGCAGGGAGCCTGCTTCCCTCTCTCTCTCTCTCTGCCTGCCTCTCTGCCTACTTGTGATCTCTGCCAAATAAATAAATAAAATCTTTAAAAAAAAAAAAAAGAAGTGTCTTTAGAATGAGGACATCTATGTAGGGTGTTCCCCCTACCCATCTCAACTATTCATGAAATTTTATTTTTCCTAATCTTAAACAATAAATATCTAATTATCACATAGGTATATTTTAATTGGTTTGGAATTTAGAGCCTCCTATATTTGAAATCATTGCTAGATCATTTACTGTAATGCAAAGGATAAAAAAAGTTTTTTCATCTGAAGCTCTGGTGCATTTTAACATTAAAGTTTTAAAAACAATTTACTTATCCAATTTTTAGTAATAAAGGGAGGCAGTTCTTTTTTTTTTTTTTTTTAAAGATTTTATTTATTTATTTGTCAGAGACAGAGGGAGAGAGAACGAGCAAGCACAGGCAGACAGAGAGGCAGGCAGAGGCAGAGGGAGAAGCAGGCTCCCTGCCGAGCAAGGAACCCGATGTGGGACTCGATCCCAGGACCCTGGGATCATGACCTGAGCCGAAGGCAGCTGCTTAACCAACTGAGCCACCCAGGCGTCCCAAAGGGAGGCAGTTCTAAACCAGCACTGGAAAAGTTGAAAACAAAAGAGGGACATTAAGATAGAAGTTTTATCAGTTTGATCCTCATGCTGGTGAATAAAAGGGGAAGAACTGGAAAATATCTTAAGTTTAGTGCTTGGGATTGAATCAGTAATAATGTTTCCAAACTAAGGCATATAAAACTTATCTGTTCATCCGTCCTATCCATCCATCCATCCATCCATCCATCCATCCATCCATCCATTTATCCTTCTATCCTCTATCCTGTGATTTTATTCGATGGAATTTGTGGAATTCTAAAGTGTTGTGCCATAGAAATGTGTACAAATAAAATTTTGCACATTACTTTTCTCATTTAATTCATTGTGACTTTTGCCCTGAGTACTTTTATTTAAGCATGTATACAATTATAAGAACTTTGGTTGGTTCTCTGTTGGTATGTTATACTTTGAAACTGTACTGTGAGCAACAACTACTGAGCAACAATGAACATACCTACTTAATAGCTATTGGTTTCTAAATACTGCTCTCTACTAAAAGGAATAAGGGTCCTTGACAATAGCTGATTTCGAAGTTGGGAGGGAATATAAGAAGAACTCAGAGAATACTTAAAACACATGGGAAGAATGCAGAATCCAGACTGAAGGGGTTCCCACTTGAAAAAACCTGAGATAATTTGAGTGTTGAATACCTATATATGTATACATAAATATATAAGCATATATATATATATATATATATAAATATACAAACACACACAAATAAATAAATAGGAGCAAAGGGTAAGTTGTTTATTGAAGTAAAACGCCAACTAATAAATGCACTAGGAATAATGCAGTTAGAAAATCATTTGACAACCACTGTAATAACAATTGATTTAGGCAAAAGTAGTGGTTGTGGTAGGCAAAAAACAGTGTTTACCTAGTCTTAAAGTCTCTCCCCTTCATATATTTGTTAATTAGACAGGAAAAAAAAAGTAACTTTGGAGTAGAGAGACCTGGAAAGACACCTTCATTAAATGATCAATGTTATCATCCACAGAGGAAAAAGTTGCTTCCTGATGCACTGGAAAAGATTCAACTTGACTTCTCTAGTATTTCTATAAAAAATGTTTGATTTTATTCTAATCATGAGTAACACAGGCAAACTAAATTTGAAGGATATTCTTCGAAACAAAGGACCTGTAAGCTTCAAAAGCAAAAAGGAAAGATAGACTAAGGAATCATTCTAGATAAGACAAATTTTTTTCTACTCATAATCAATCCAGGATCACACATTGCATTTGGTTGTCAAGGCTTTTTAATCTTTTTTTATTAGAATTTCAGAATGCATTTTAACAAGCTCATCTACATTAACTGTGTTTTTAAAAATTTTTAACTATTTTGATATTTATTTTGCTGGATGAATTTTAGATATATTTTAAAGAACTCTATATATCTTCACAAGTCTACCAGATGTCCATGAAGATGTCTTTACATTTAAAAGTGGATTCAGGAAGAATTGATACTTCTTAAATACTTAAACTTTCCACCCAGTTTTGTTTTTTAATGTCTGTCCTCAAGATTTTGACATTTCCTTCAAAGAGGCTTTCCTTCTTTTACTATTTTATTTATTTATTTTTCAAAGATTTTTATTTATTTATTTGACAGATAGAGATCACAAGCAGGCAGAGAGGCAGGCCCAGAGAGAGAAGGGGAAGCAGGCTCCCCGCTGAGCAGAAAGCCCAATGCGGGGCTCTATCCCAGGACCCTGGGATCACGACCTGAGCCAAAGGCAGAGGCTTTAACCCACTGAGCCACCCAGGAGCCCCTTCCTTATTCTTTTTTTTTTTTTAATTTTCTTCCTTGACTTTTCATATATCTAGTAGTTAATTAATTTCAAGCTTTTATTTAAATTCTACTTAGTTGACATATAGTGTAATATTAGTTTCAGGAGTAGAATTTAGTGATTAATCACTTACACACAACATCCAGGGCTCATCACAAGTGCCTTCCTTAACACCCATCACCTATTTAACCCATCTCCCTGTCCACCTCCCCCTTCCGACAACCCTCTGTTTCTTCTCTATAGTTAAGAGTTGTTCATCTGTTTCTTTTCTTAAATTCCACATATGAGTGAAATCATATGGTATTTAGCTTTCTCTGGCTGACTTATTTCACTTAGGATAATACTCTCTAACTCCAGTGTATATATATGTATGTATGTGTGTATATGTATATATATATATATATACCACTTCTTCTTTATCCATTCATCAGTTGATGGACATTTGAGCTCTTTCTATCATTTGGCTATTGTTGATAATGTTGCTGTAAACATCAGGGTGCATGTGCCACCTCGAGTCAGTATTTTTGTATCCTTCAGGTAAATACCTAGTAGTGAAATTGCTAGATCATAACGTAGTTCTATTTTTAAATTTTTGAGGAATCCCTTACTCTTTTCCACAGTGACTACACCAGTTGACATTCCCACCAACAGTGTAACAGAGTTCCCCTTTCTCCACATCCTCACCAACATCTGTTATATCCTGTTGTTAATTTTAGCCATTCTGACAGGTGTGAGGTGGTATCTCATTGTGGTTTGAATTGTACTTTACTGATGACATGTAATACTGAGCATCTTTTCATATGTCTGTTGTCCCCATGCTTGTCTTCCTTGGAAAAGTATCTCTTTGTGTCTTCTGCCCATTTTCTTAACTGGATTATTTGGTTTTGGAGTGTTGAATTTTGTAAGTTCTTTATAGATTTTGGATAGAAATCCTTTATAAGATATGTCATTTGCAAATATATTCTCCCATTCTTTAGGCTGCCTTTTAGTTTTAGTAGTTTTGTTTTGTTTTGTTTTTTAAGATTTTATTTGAGAGAGAAAAAGTGAGTGAAAGAGAGAGCATGAGAGGGGTAAGGAGCAGAAGGAGAAGCAGACTTTCTGCTGAGTAAGGAGCCTGATGCAGGGCTCTGATCTCTGGACCTAGGATTGTGACCCAAGCCAAAGGCAGATGCTTAACCAGCTGAACCACCAAAGCACCCATGCCTTTTAGTTACTTTGATTGTTTCCTTCACTGTGCATAAGATTTGTTGTTGTTGTTGTTATCTTGATGAAGTTCCAGTACTTCATGTTTGCTTTTGTTTCTTTTGCCTCTGACAACATGTCTAGTAAGAAGTTGCTATGGCTAAGGTCAAAGAGGTTGCTGCCTGTGTTTGCCTCTAGGATTTTGATGGATTCCTATCTCACATTTAGGTCTTTCATCCATTTTGTCTTTTCATCCATCCATTAGGTCTTTCATCCATTTTTTAATTTATTTTTGTGTGTGGTATAAGAAAGTGGTCCAGTGGCATTCTTCTACATGTTACTGTCCAGTTTTTCCAGCACCACTTGTTGAAGAAACTTTTTCTCATTGGAAATTCTTTCCTGCTTTGTAAAATTTCAGTTAACCATATAGTCATCTAGATAATCACCCATATAGTGGGCTTTCTAATCTGTTCTATGGATTTATATACTTGTTTTTGTGTCAGCATCATATTGTCTAGATCACTACAGCTTTGTCCAGAACTATAATGCCTTCAGCTCTGGTTTTCTTTTTCATGATTGCTTTAGTTATTCAGGATCTTTTATTGCTCCAAACAAATTTTAGAATTGTTCTAGCTCTGTGAAAAGTGCAGGTGGTATTTTGATAGTGACTGCACTAAATGTGTAGATTGCTTTGGGTAATACAGACATTTTAGCAATATTTGTTGTTCCAATCTATGAGCGTGGGATGTTTTTCCATTTCTCTGTGTCTCTTCAATGTCTTTCATAAGTTTTCTATAGTTTTTAAAAAATTGATTTTTTACTTCTTTGGTTAGGTTTATTCCTAGGTATCTTGTGATTTTGGGTACAATTGTAAATGGGATAAATTCTTTGATTTTTCTTTCTGCTGCTTCATTATTGATGTATAGAAATGTAACAGATTTCTGTACATTGATTCTGTATCCTGTGACTTAACTGAATTTGTGTATCAGTTCTAGTAATTTTTCAGTGGAGCTTTTCAGGTTTTCTACCTAGAGGTTATGTCATTTACAAAGAGTGAATGTTTGACTTCTTCCTTGACAATTTGGATGTCTTTTATTTCTTTTTGC
The DNA here is from genome assembly GCF_022355385.1 of Mustela nigripes. Taxonomy (NCBI): domain Eukaryota; kingdom Metazoa; phylum Chordata; class Mammalia; order Carnivora; family Mustelidae; genus Mustela; species Mustela nigripes. Next base: position 63,350,042 of record NC_081559.1, on the reverse strand, counting down.
TGTCTCATTGCTGAGGCTAGAATTTCCAGTACCATATAACAATGTACTAAACAACAATGGTGAGAGTAGAAATCTCTGTCTTGTTACTGACTATAGAGGAAAAGCTCTCAATTTATCCCCACTGAAGATTATATTAGCTGTGGGTTTTTGTATATGGCCTTTATGATGTTGAGATATATTTCCTTTATAGATTGGAACTTTGTTGAGGGCTTGTATAAAGAATGGATGCTATACTTTGTCAACTGCTTTTCCTGCATCTGTTGAGTGGAGAATATGATTTTTATCCTTTTATTAATGTGGTGTATAACATTGATTGATTTGAATATTGAACCACTCTGGTAGTACAGGAATAAATCCCACTTCATGGTGGTGAGTGATTCTTTTCATGTACTGTTGAATTAAATTTGCTAGTATTTTGTTGGGAATTTTTGCATCCATATTCATCAGGGATATTGGCCTGTAATTCTCTTTTCTCCTCGGGTTTTTGTCTGGTTTTGGAATCAAGGTAATGCTGGCTTTGTAAAATGAGTTTGGAAGATTTCCTTCCATTTCTAATTTTTGGAACATTTTCAGAAGAATAAGTATTAAACTCTTCTTTAATATTTGGTAGAATTCCTTTAGGAAGCCATCTGGCCCTGGATTTTCCTTTCTTGGGAGATTTTTGATTACATACTCAGTTTCTTTTCTGGTTATTGGTCTGTTCAAGTTTTTTTTTTTTTCCTTTTCAGTTTTGGTAGTTTATATGTTTCTACGAATCCATCCATTTCTTCCAGATTCCCCAATTTGTTGGCATATAATTTTTCACAATAGTCTCTCATAATTACTTGTAATTCTGTAGTGTTGATCGTGATGTCTTCTCTCTTGTTTATGATTTTATTTATTTGGGTCCTTTCTCTTCTCTTATGGTAAGTCTGGCTAGGGGTTTATCAATTCTATTAATTCTTTCAAAGAACCAGCTCCTGGTTTCATTGATCTGTTCTACTGTTTTGTTGTTGTTACTGTTGTTTCTATATCATTGATTTCTGCTCTAATCTTTATTCCTTCTTTTGTTGGCTTTTGATTCATTTGTTGTTCTTTTTCTAGCTCTTTTAGGTGTAAGGTTAGGTTATGTATTTGAGATTTCTCTTGTTTCTTGAGGTAGGCCTGTATTGCTACTATTTCCCTCCTGTGGCTGCTATTGCCACATCCCTAAGGATTTGAACTGTTGTGTTTTCATTATCATTTGTTTCTATGGTTTTTTTTTTTGTTTGTTTCTTCTTTAATTTCCTTGTTGATACTCTTATTCATAGCATTATGGTTAGAAAATATGCTTGGTATGATCTCAGTTTTTTTGTACTTGTTGAGGCCTGATTTGTCACTCTGTATGTGATCTGTTCTGGAGAATGTTCTGTGTGTACTCGAAAAGAATGTGTATTTTGCTGCTTTAGGATGAAACGTTCTGAATGTATCTGTTAAGTCCATCCAGTTCAGTGTGTCATTTAAAGCCATTGTTTTCTTGGTTGATTTTCTGCTTAGATGATCTGTCCATTGCTGTAAGTGAGTGTTAAAGTACCCTATTATTATTATATTATTATCAAAGAGTTCCTTCATAATTGTTATTAATTGGTTTATATATCTGGGTGCTCCCAAGTTGGGGGCATAAATATTTACAATTTTTATATCATTTTGTTGGGTAGGCCCCTTTATTATGATATAATGCCCTTCTTTGTGTCTTGTTAGTCTTCGGTTCAAAATCTAGTTTGTCTGCTATAAGCATGCCTACTCTGGCTTTCTTTTGATGTCCATTAGCATAATACCAGGTTCTCCATCCCCTCACTTTCAAACTGCAGGTGTCATTAGGTCTAATATGAGTCTCTTTTGGGCAACATATTGATGGGCCTTGTTTTTTTATCCGTTCTGACATCCTATGTCTTTTGATTACAGCATTTAGTCCACTTATATTCAGAGTGATTAGTGATAAATATGAATTTAGTGCCATTGTATTACTTGTTAAGTCATTGTTTCTGAAGATTTTCTGTGTGCCTTTCTAGTCTTTGTCACTTTTGGCTTTTCTTTCCCATTCTAAGAGTCCCCTTTAATATTTCTTGCACGGTGGGTTTAGTGGTCAAAGACTCCTTTGTTTTAGTTCTCTGGGAGAATCTTTATCTCTTCCTAGGAGAGATTCTCTTCCTGCTTTTAGGATTTTTTTCTTTATCTCAATATTTTGCAAATTTAACTTTAATATGTCTTGGTGTTGGCCTGCTTTTGTTAATTTTGACAGGCCTAATGCCTCTTGGATATGGATGCTTGTTTCCTTTCCTAGTAAGGAAGTTTTCACCTATATTTTCCTCCAATAAAACTTCTGTCCCCCTTTCCCTCTCTTCTTCTTCAGGGAGTCCTATGATACAAATATTATTATGCTAATGGAGTCTTTGAGTTCTCTAAGTCTACATTCCTGATCCAATATTTTCTTTTTCTCTTCTTTTCAGCTGCATTATTTTCCATAATTTTATCTTTTGTATCCCTTATTCATTCATCTGCATATTCCATCCTTGTGGTCATTACATCTAGTGCATTTGCATCTCAGTTATAGCATTTTTATTTCAGTTTGACTAGTTTTTAGGTGTTTTATTTCTACAGCGAAGGACTCCTTGGTGTCTTCTATGCTTTTCTCAAGCCCACCTAGTATCCCGACAATTGCTGCTTTAAATTCAGGATCAAAAATATTACTTAATATTACTTATATCTGTTTCAACTAGACCCCTGGCTGTGACCTTTTCTTGTCCTTTCTTTTGAGATGAATTCCTCTGTCTTGACATTTTATCTAGGTCTCTGTCTTCTTCTCTGTGTTAAGAAAGCCTGTTGTGTTTCGTGTTCTTGAGAGCAATGGCTTTACAAAGAAGAGGTCATATACTGTCCAGGGCCTGGTGCCTTAGGAAGTGTCTCTAGGGTATGCTGTGTGCACTCTACTGCTGTGTTTTGGCTCCTCTTTTCCTCAGGTCAGTCCTCTGCAGAGTTTCTCCATGCCTGCAGTAGGGAGTGTTTGGACCTTGGCCGAAGTATGGCAAGTCTTAACTAGGTGGTCTCTGTTGTGCTTTTAAAAGAGGTCTGATGCTACTTCCAGGAGAGCTGAAGCTTGGCAGCACTCTATGGTGAGCAGATCTGGTACACAGGGGTGATGGGCAATGGGGATATTGTGCTGGTCTTTTGGGGGAGGGGCCTCTTGCTCAGATTCTCAGGCACATTTGCTCTAGAAAAGCAGCACCTGATGAGCACAGGGAGGGCAGGGCTTGGTGGAAGTGATTTAGGCCACCACTGTTGGCACTGTGCTGCTCAGTGAAGCCAGATTATGCTGAGGGGTGGCAGAGAGAAATAGCACCAGCCCTTTCCCCTTTCCGGAGAGGGAAGTTTATACCCACCATTGTCCAGGAAGTACTCCCAGAAGGGCAAAAAATCTCCCTTTGTGTGTCCCAGGCTTCCCTCGGATTTCTGCCTTCACTCTTCATCCAGGTCATCTGCCATCCCCCCCCCCCCCCCCAAGGCAGTGCGGTGCACATGTGTTCCATCCCAGGCAGGCCAGGTGAGTTTTAAAACTCCAAACTTTAGGGACCTGGTGTGGTGCAGACTTATGCTGGTCCTCTGGGGAAGGGTCTTGGCACCTGGGACCAATGCAGATTTGTCCCAGAAGGTCAGTCACACCAAAGCGTAAGGGGGTGGATTTTGGAGTAAAGTGCAGCAATGAGCCAGTGTCCAGGTTAGTTGCCCTCAACAGGTGTCTCGGCTTCTATGCTGAGGGGCGGAAGATGGTAATGTTGCCACCCACCTGGCCCTGTTTTCCCTGGAGAGGCAATGCCATCTCTCCCAGATGTGCTCCAAGAAGGGATAACCATTTCTCCGAATGTGTCCCAGGGTATCCTCAGATCGTGCCATCTGCTTCAGAACTATCTGCCCCTCTTCTCTATAGGAGCTCTGCAGTGCACTCAAGGGCTTCACATCTACTGTGCCACAGACATCTGCAACTCCGGTCTTTGAGCCCCACTGGTTGTAAAAACTCATGAAAGTTAGCCCCTCTTGTTTTCCCAGTCAGTTCCTTTGGGGAAGTGTTTTCCGTGTCCGATCCCCATGCACTCCTCTCTCTCACTCACCTCTCTCTTTGGCCAGGGCTCCCTCCCCTCTGAAGCAATCCTTTCTCCCCTAAATTACATCTCTGCACCTCCCACCTTCCACGGTGTGGCTTCTTTTCTCCTTCTAGTTGTGCATTTTGTTCTGTCAGTCCTCAGATTGATTTCTTTGGTATTCAGAATGATTCGATATTTATCCAGTTGTGTTTGAGGGAGGAGGCAAGCCCAGAGTCCTCCGATTATTCTGCCATCTTACCCTCCCCTATGCCCTGGTCTGGTGGTTATTTTAAATGGGATATATATATATTTTTTTTTTTCATTCTTTTCTTTTTTTTTAGATTTTTTATTTATTTGTCAGAGAGAGCGAGCGAGAGCTAGCACAGGCAGACAGAGTGGAAGGCAGAGTCAGACGGAGAAGCAGGCTCCCTGCGGAGCAAGGAGCCCGATATGGGACTCGATCCCAGGACGCTGGGATCATGACCCGAGCCGAAGGCAGCTGCTTAACCAACTGAGCCACCCAGGCGTCCCTATTTTTTTCATTCTTTTTGCTACTGATATTGTGAATAACATGCATAGGGAGGCACTGAATTTTTGTGTAATCAAGTACAGTCAACTTACTTTATAAATAATTTTAGTAAGTATTTATTTGCTGGTATATTTAGGTTTTCTTCAGTGGACATTCATTTCATCTCTAAACAATAATAATTTTGGAAATTCTATATTTTTCAATACTTTATTTTCAATACTCTTACATTTATCTATCATTATTGTTCTATTTCATTTGTTAAGAGTTTCAGAAAAATAATGAATGATAATAGTGTTAGTGGAATCTTGGTCTCCTCACCTTTGAAGAACATGATTTCAATATTGCCTTGTTTCTCAGTTTCTGGTGGATTAAAATATTTCTCTTTCTAGTTTACTAAGAAATTTATTGGCAACAAATGTGGATGTTTTAATAATTATTTTAAAATATCCTTGATGATGCAAATTCCTAGAAACATAATCTACCAACAGTGAATCAGGAAGAAATAAAAAATTTAAACGGGCCAATTAACAGCAGTGACATTGAAGCCATAATCAAAAAACTGCCAAAAAAAAAAAAAAAAAAGTCCAGGACAAGACACCTTCACTTTAAGATACTTAAAGAAGAGTTAATACCTATTCTTCTCAAACTATTCCAAAAAATGCAAGCAGAAAGAAAACTTCCAAGTTCATTCTGTAAGGAAAGAATCACCCTGATACCAGAAACCTGTTGCATTAGTTACCAAGAAATAAACTTAACTGAAGAGGTAAAAGACCTATACTCTGAAAACTATAAAACACTGATAAAGGAAGTTCAAGATGATGCAAAGAAATGGAAAGTCATTAGTGCCCATGGGTTGGAAGAGCAAATATTATTAAAATGTCTATAGTACTCAAAGCAATCTACAGATTTAATGCAATCCCTGTCAAAATACCAAAAGTATTTTTCACATAAGTAGAGAAAAAGAATCCTAAAATTTTCATGGAAGATACTGAATAGCCAAAGCAATTTTGAAAAAGCCAAACAGAACTGGAGTATTAGAATTATAGGTTTCAAGATATATTACAAAGTGGTAGTAATCAAAGCAGTATGGTACTGGCATAAAAACAGACAGATAGATCAATAAAACAGAACAGGAAACCCAGAAATAAACCCACAATTATAAGGTCAATTAATCTCTAACAAAGGAAGAATGACTATACAATGGAAAAAACACAGTCTCTTCAACATATGGTGTTGGAAAAGCTGGACAGCCACATGTAAAAGAATGAAACTGGCCACTTTTATTTTTTAACCATACACAAAACTAAAATCAAAATGGATTAGACCTAAACATGAAACATAAAACCATAAATATCTTTTAAGATAGCACAGGCAGTAATTCTTCTGACATTAGCTTTCTAGATATGTCTCCTGAGGCAAGGGAAATAAAAGCAAAAATAAACTATTGGAACTACATCAAAATAAAAAGTTTCTGCAGAGTGAAGGAAAGAATAAACAAAACTAAAAGGCAACCTTCTCAATGGGAGAAGATATTTGCAAAGGACATACCTGATAAAGGATTAGTATCCAAAATATATAAAGAACTGATAGAACCCAACTCTCCAAAAGCAAATAATCCAATGAAAAAAATGTATAGAAGATATGAACAGTTATTTCTCCAAAGAGGACGTCCAGATGGCCAAAAGACATATGAAAAGATGATCAACAGTACTCATCTCATCAGGGAAATGCACATCAAAACTATAATGAGATATCACTTCACACCTATCAGAATGGATAATATATTATAATCGTCATATTAGTTATATAATTATGATAAAGAAGGTGTGGCCTCCACAGGTGCACACATTCACACTCATGCAGACACACACATACATACACACACACACACACGCAAACACACACACACGGGAATATTATTCAGCCATAAAGAAGAATGAAATCTTGATATTTGCAACAACATGGATAAAGCTACAGAGTATAATGCTAAGGGAAACAAGTCAGTCAGAGAAAGACAATTACCATATGATCTCCATATGTGGAATTTAGAAACAAAATAAATGAACAAAGAAAATGAGAGAGAGAGAGAGAAACTAAGAAACAGATCCTTGACTGTAGAGAATAAACTGTTACCAGAGGGGAGGTGGGTGAGGGGTTGACTTTGAAATAGGGGATGGGGATTAGAGAGCACACTTATGCATGATGTAAAAAAAAAAAGTTAAAAAATTTTTGAAGTTGAACCTTCATGAAGAATATGAAAAATACAAAAAACCTTAAATGTTGAAGTGTAAACATTTTCAAACTCATGTAAGACCTTTTCAATATAGTAAATACTATAAAAAACAAAAACAATATATATATATATATATATATATTTTGCAATATCTTGACCTACTTTTATTGTGTTTCCCACAAGATAACACACTGCAAAAATTAGTTAATTGCCAATTACTGGTTTTATCAAATCTGGGCTTCCCTTCCAACGTATCTGAACAGACATCCTCAGAGGAAAAGAGTTTAAAAATGTTTTGTAAAACATTTTTTTTCCTACAAAGTAACATGTCTTCATTATTTTTAATTTACAAATTTAAAGAAGACAAAAGAATATCAAAAGCTCATATGTTCATAAACAGAATATAATTACTAGTCAATATTTGGTATTTATTTTTCACATATTTTCTTTCCTCTAATGTTTAAAATACATTAAAATAGAGTTATAATTTTATGTCCTGCTTTTTAAATAGGATTAAAAATAAGAGTTAGATAGAAAGTACAGAAAGAAGGTTCAGGATTGTTTGAGTTGGTAAATCTTCATAAAATTTCCCATGATCCACTGTTAGTAGCTGGCATTATTATCAATCCTCTTGTTACTCCTTAATTTAAGTAGGATTTTTAAAATTTTCCCGTTGTAAAATTCACATGAAAGTGTTACAAAATAACTGAAAAATTGCAAAAAAAATTTAACATTTCTGAAAAGCAAATGAAAAGGATATTTAAATTTTGACTATCAGACTTCAATATCTAAAGAAAACCGGATCACTTACCTTATGCAAATGCAAGCATAGAGCCCAGTGGATTTAATGTTTTACTGGGAATTAAAATATAGAGGATTATCAGAGAACTGATTAGATTGCATTGTGAAATTCTGTGCTGATTCATAATGCAAAAGCACAGTGATCAAGCTATAGTAGGAAGCACACTTCACCACTACAAAAAAAAAACAAAAAACAAAAAACCACCCCAGTAGTCTATTAAAACTATCTGACTCCTGGTTTCAGGCAAAGAGTTTAAAAGGTTAATGTCTCCTTTATTGCAAACATATTACCACAGGGAAGAAAATATTGAATTTTTTTAGGTCCACTATTCATAAATTAACTGTCCAATGATAAAAGCTACAAACAAGATCATTCAAAGAAATTGGTAATTTTCTTAACTGCCCTTTAACAATGAAAGATGGATTTGCATACAGCTTTAGAATGAAGTAAGTTAATTCTTTTGTTTATCCACAGGCTATCAGGAACCCCCTAAGAAAGTCCCACTGTTAATGATTATATATAAAGACATTTTTATCAGCCTCTCCCAGTAATGTCAGGAACTAAAGCAATTCATCAACAGTCCACTCATTCCCTTTTTCAAATTAAACAATCTGTTAGATATTCTTTTCCACCAGAGAAGAAATATGATGGATTCTATTTCCCAGACTGTAAATGATTTTTGAGTCTTCTTGTCTGAAATGTTTCTGCTTAAACCTGACAAAGGGGAAAAGAACTTTCATCAGGGAAAGTCATCCGTGAGGTTAAAGTAGATGTGCTACAGGGAGCACAAGCCCAATTCCCCACTGCAGCAATGCAACACGAGAGAGAACCAGGAGATGGATAGTAGATGCTCATTTTGGAAACCCCAAGTTTCAAACATTCAGAGATTAGGCTTTACTAGGTAAAGAAAAGGGCCTCATGGTATATTGTGCATCTGTGATGCTGTCGTTAACTCATTTCCACAGAGCTTTAGATTGTTTGACCAAGACAGAATGTGTGACCCAAGGGCATTCCTCTATCCCCAAATTTGCTTGGTACATTGAAATTCTCACAGAAACCCCTCTTACTGAGCACTGCAGATCCACCCATTTCTTAACTCCAACTTCCCTGGCAATGTCTATTTATAGCATAAATAACCCTTACATATGTGTATTTCTCCAGAAACTAGCTATCTTGCCAGGGCCTTAATGCAAAAATGACTTTTCATGTGACTTTTCAACACTTTCAGAAGTGAAACTCCAACATGCAGCCTGGATTTGGCCAGAAGGAGAATTCTGAGAAAATGAAAGAAAATGATGAAGGACCAGAAAGGACAGCTTGTTATAACTTAAAAGGAATATGATATGTTATATCATAAAAGCCCAGTTTTTAGAAACAAACATATTTCGAGACATTGTACATATGCTTAGGATTATTCTATATAGGCAATGCAATAGGTAATTTCTTAAGTGCCAACCAATCGACATAAAATCAGATACTTAAGGGCTTAGTACCAGGCTTTCTATTTTTGTACAAATGAACCAGGAAGAGAACTTCCTAAAAAACTTCACCCTAAGGTTGGCTCTATGACCCTCGCTATCTTACAGTTCACTTGGCTTGTGACACAGACTTTGGTCCTTAGATTCCTTCTGGGAATCTGATGCGGTTTCCTCTTCGTTCTCTTTCTTAGCCACAGATACTTGTTCTGAACACAGAGATCTACTCTGTCGCCTCGATTCTGAGGTCTGGACTGGTTCAGGATTAAACTTGCTAAAGAGGCAAATATTTTGAAATGATTACCACTACGAGCTGTGGTTTTTATTTCCCACCTGAAATATGATTAGAGGAAACCTACGGTTACCAATATTTCACTATGGCTTAGAAATTCCTTCTTTGGGCAGGGGAATTTGTCAGTCACAGAGGACTATATATTGACAAATTTGGAGAGTTCTACTGTATGTTTTGGAGCTGGTGCCAGCACAGAATTTTGAATATGAAATGGGAAATCTTTCCCTGGAAACAGAAATCCTCGAAAGGATCTAGAGAGAGGCTTCTGTCAAGAACACACATTTTCCAATCTGCACGGGCGAAGGCTCATTACAGCCCATCACAAAGACAAGCCTATCGATTTTAAGTTGAAATTTTCATTATCTATGCTCTGCCGATTTGTAACAAAGCATGCAATATGTCAACCTTTATGTGGTTAAATCTTTCCATATAAACAAAATACAACCATAGAATCAAGATCAATAGGTTAGTCTTTCTCATATGTAACCCTTATCCTAAATCATGAGTTAACATTAAAAGATAGTACTACATCCTTATTTTTCTCTTATCCTCTTTAACTATAGCCTCCTCTTCCTCTAGAAAAATACAATATTGTCTGTTAACAAATATGTGTATTTTTGCAAAAGTTTAGCATCCCCCCTCTTATGAAATAGTTCTCACCTACTTTAATTTATCATTTCTCCTTCCCATTAACTTCGTTATTTTGCTTGGCTTGTATTATCTATTTCTCTATGGTGAATGGTGGTACCAGTCAGCCTCCACGGTCTTCTTCCCACATCTACTTATTTCCCTTGCACTTATCCCATTGTAGTAAACATTATGGTTTGTCACTCAACACTTTTTCCATTCCTTTCCCATGGGGAAGCAAAAGTACAATGTGGGGAATAAACCTTAGTGTGATTGGCCTTTGGGCATTCCATCCTCTTTGGCAGTAATTAGTTCAAGAACACCATGTGACAAGACTAGAACAAATAGCACTAAAATTTGCATGAAACGGCAAAAGACCCAAAATACTCTAAGCAATCTTGAGAAAGAAGAACAAAGCTAGAGGTTAACATAATTTCAGATTTCAAGATATACTGCAAAACTACACTAGCCAAAACCACTATGGCACTGGCACAAAAACAGACAGATATATCAATGGAACAGAATAGAAAGCCCAGAAATAAACCCACAACTATATGGTCAATTAATCACTGAAAAAAGAAGCAAGAATATGCAAAGCAAAATAAATATTCTCTTCAACAAATTGTATTGAAAAACCTCGACGGCTACATGCAGAAGACTAAAACTAGACCACTTTATTATACCACACACAAAAATAAACTTAAAATGGATTAAGGACCTAAATGTGAGACCTGAAACCATAAAAATCCTAGATGAGGTCACAGGCAGTAATTTCTTTGACTTCAGCTGTAACATCTTTTTAGATACATCTCCTCAAGCAAGGGAAACAAAATAAAAAATAAGTCATTGGAACTGCATCAATATTAAAAGCTTTCTCAAAGTGAGGAAAACCATCAACAAAAGAGAAAAGCAACCTACTGAATAGAAGAAGGTTTTTGCTAATGATATTTCTGATAAGGGGTTAATATCCAAAATATATAAAGAACTTAAACAACACAAATAAAAAATAATAATAATAATAAATGGACAGAAAATCTGAATAGACATTCTAAAGAATACACACAGATGACCAACAAACACATGAAAAGATGATCAACATTCTAATCATTAAAGAAATGCAAATCAAAATCATAATGAGATATCACCTTATGCATGTCACAATGGCTAAAATAAAAAAGATAGGAAAGAACAAGTGTTGGCAAGGATATGGAGAAAAAGAAACTGTCCTGTGCTGTTGATGGGAATGCAGGCTGGTAAAATAGTATTTTAAAATAGTAAATTTTAAATAAATAAAATTTTAAAATAGTAAAATAGTAAAAATATTTTCTGTGGAAAATAGTAAAATTATTTTTTAAAGTTAAATTAAAATTATTTCTGAGGTTCTTCAAAAAATTAAAAACAGAAATACTATGTAATCCAATAATTATGTTATTGAGTATTTACCCAAAGAAAAAGAAAACATTAGTTCAAAAAGGTATATACACCTCTACTGCAACATTATTTATAATAGCAAAGATGTGGAAAACCCAAATGTGTATCAATAGGTGAATGCATAAGGAAGATATATACAATGGAATATTACTTAGGCCATAAACAAAACAAGGATGAGACTTTGCCATTTATAACAAGGCAGATGGATCTAGAGGGTACCATGCTAAGTGAAATAAGTCAGTCAGAGAAAGATAAACACCATATGATTTCAGTTATATGTGGAATCTAAAAAACAAAACAAAGGAATACATAAACAAAAGGTAGAATCCAACCTATAAATACTGAGAACAAATTGAGGATTGCTAGAGGGCAGAGGTATAGCGGAATGGACAAAGAGGAAAAGAGGAGTGGGAGGTACGGCCTTCCAGTTATAGAATGAGTAAGTTCTGGGCATGAAAAGCATAGCATAGGGAATATAGTCGACGGGATTGTAATAGCATTGTAATGGGGACAAAGGATAGCTACAGCTGCCATGAGCATAGCATAAGGTGTACATTTATAAATAAATAAAAAAAAAAAAGAGAACAGTGTGTGACATGATAACAGACAATGAAGTCCAGACAGATGTGTGTTGGGGGCCTCTGAGAACATTCTCCCTCTTAGTAGAGAATAGTTGAAACTAAGCAATTTTCATCTTGACTTTAACATGGAGTATATAGCAGGGATTAGAAGTCATTCTAATCAAAGGGGAACCAGCCTCAGGATAAGTATTGTATTCTGGATGGCAGAGCAAAGAGTCCAGAAAAATTCTAGGGCCTGAGACCATTACTGAGCTCCTGGACTCACTCCATCTTCACTCTGCTTTATCATGGTTTAAATCTGCTTGAGTTGGCTTTTCTGCTATTTGTCATCCAAAGGACCCAAACCAACAAACTTTGATCTGTATATTACTAGTTTAACGGTAAAAACTATCACATTGGTAAATATAGCCCTCCAGTGGGAGCTAGGGTTTTACTTCTTCATAGTTTTCCTTTAAATCTAAGCCACACAAAACACAGAAGAGAATAGATTATTATTGGTATCTATGTCTAAACAGCTTGAATATCCAAAAATATTTGTATGATCATGATGATTGGTCAGCTCCTGGCTAGGCTGACACCAACAAAGTAGGCAGTAGCCATGAAGTTATAAAGATGAGTAAGTCATGGGTCCTTTACTCAAGAAGCAACATCTAGGGTCACAACAGATCAGCATCAGTAACTATGTATCTGTTGCTCAAATGAACTACTCTAGGATCCTTAGAAGCCAGTCCTCCAGGGGCTCTCACCTGCTACATGAGATCAAATCCACATAGACTACAGAGGATTACTTATATTTACAAAAGAGACTGTAATAATGGTACAGATATTAGGGGGGAGTTTTTAATCTCAAAATTACGGTCCTTTAAATTTAGTTCTATCATAGATATTTAACATCCTTGGGGCCATCAGGACTATTTCAAATCCAGTCTTCTGGGATTAAGGCAATTTCTTGTCTGTGGATCTGAACACTGCCTAAAATTCTTAACGGCTTTAAATTCAAAAGTAGTAATTTTCAGACCATTTGATTAAGATGGGCCTTTATTCAACTAGCTGTTCTTTCCTATCTACCTTTTTATATGTATGTATGTATAACTATGCAGATACAGATACTACATGACTAATATAGAACTCTGCAGAGAATCAGAACATGTCATCCCCAAACGTGCCACTTTGGCATATTGATTCATTTGAGCTGTCATTGAGAAATAGCAGATTCATGACAGGCTCTCTGAACTCTCCCTTTCTACCTAAAGGCAGGGCACAAATTCCCTATGAAAAATATACCCTCCCTGCACCAGCAAGAGGAAAACATTCTTATCACCAGAGACGGGGAGCTGATACCAAGAGGAAGTTGTACAAACAAACCTACTAAAATAACCGTCATTTTCCATTATTTCCCCCATGCATTTCCTAGTCACTTTCCCACAATTTACTGTCCCAGCCCAAATCTTCAATAGAAATTGTCACACCTCCACAACCTTTTGTTCTTTCTTAAAATGCTATATAAACTCTCAGATCTATCTGCTTCTTTGGGTATTCATTTCTTATACATGAAGGCATCTGTGTACATGTAAAAATTTTAACGAATACAATTTACATGTTTTTCTCCTGCCGATCTGTCTTTTGTCATTAAATAGTAGGCCCAGTCATAGAGCCTAAGAGAGCAGAGAGAAATAAATCTTTCCTCCACTCTCTCAGTTTACCAAAACCATGGCTCTTTGTAAATCTAGAAGTTTCTCTTAAAAACTTGAAGTTTCAATATTTCAAATCAAAACTGGGAAGTGTGTGTAAATAAGAACTTCATTCTGTTCATTTGAGATTTAATGTAGGTCTCTAAGTAATCCAATTTGATTATTTGTTTTCTATTACATTTGATGTTTTCTATCATGTCAATTGTGTGAAGATTGGAAATAAACAGTAAATATGTTACTTAAATAGTTCATCATCACCTCTTACAGCTTTCACTTCCTTATTCCTTAATGCCAAATGAATAGTTTAATGGTAAAATTCACAGTAATTTCAAAATTGGTGTTAGACATATGAAGAATTTGGAAGGGAATATGTTATACAATCATTGGCAGATTAAACACACTCATTCACATAAAAATAAAATTTAGATATCTAAGCTATTAAAACACTAGTTTAAAAGCAGAAGTTCAACCTCAAATACAAGTTTCAACCCTCTAAAGTAATTAAATCATTTTATAACTCTAACACCAAATTAATTTAAGTCTCAGCAAATAATAAACTATATTATAAGCCAAATATGCCAGATAGATAGATATTGTGAAAAAACCCCAAACCTTTAAATGCCTCCCATGGGGAAAAATAACTTCCCAAATACCTATTTACCTGTTCCACAATTCTGTACAGTCTCTTACATCCTATCTGCATGAAACAAAACTTCCTCTTCTCTTAGTTCTCCATTTACATTTGTTGAGTTTTGATGGATGAAAAGCCAGTGTTGTTAACTTCTCTTTCTTTTGTCTCAGGTAGCAGGTAATCATAATATTAACAATTTATATATTTTGTTACACCTTATTTAATTTACATGGGCAGTTAGACATATCAGCATGTTGGAATGCCTTCTTTTCATAATTTTGTCTATGGGAACAGTGTTGCATAAATCGTCTGCACTAGAGGTAGCCATGGGTGAAATGGCCTTTCTTATTAAATGTCACAAGATTTAATGTCACAGTATAATTGGGATGGAAGGATAATTGCACTAGGCTCAACATGTCTTTTTCTGCTAACACATTATTAATCCACAGGAGTGTTAAAATATGTTTAATAAAGGCCCCATTCACATGGAAATTGTTGGCACTTGCTAAAAATTGCACTATTTCATTGCTCAGCCCTAAGAATTTCTAGTGGAAGTCACAGCAAGTTTGATTTTCAAGTGAAATTATAATAGGAAACCACACTAAAAAAAAAAAATTCAACATTTGTCCTTAAAGTATATTTTTTAAAGGATTAAAAATGGTCTTGTGCTTGAAGCAGTAATGCAGTCTAGTATTACATTTCCAGTACCATAGTTCATGTTAAATAACCTATGAAAGAAGATCTGTTTGGATCTGTTCTTCTCCTGCCTACACATGCACACACACACACACACACACACACACACACACCCTCTGAGCACAAAGCTAAATTATATCGCTAAGTACTAGTCTCCTTTGCAGTAAGGTAGGGCCATATGACCGAGTTCTGACTAATGACAGTGGGCAGAAGCCATCAAAACCTGTTCCACAATTCTGTACAGTCTCTTACATTCTATCTGCATAAAATGAAAGACCCAGGACAAGATTCCAAAACCCGATTCTTGCTGAATATCCATACTGACCAATGAGTGAGAAAAAACAAAACAAAACCCCCAAACTATACTGTTACGTTTCAGAGAATATAGGAGTGATTGCAATGCTGTTAGATTATCATGACTCTCTTCTTCCTTTATGTCTTCTTTCCTTTTTTTTTTTTAAGATTTTATTTATTTACTTGACACACACACACACACACAGAGATCACAGAGAGGCAGGTACAGAGAGAGGGGGAAGCAGGCTTCCTTCTGAGTAGACAACCCGATGCAGGGATCGATCCCAGGACCCTGAGATCATGACCTGAGCTGAAGGCCGAGACTTAACCCACTGAGCCACCCAGGCACCCCTTATTCTTTCCTTTCAAAACCTTTCTACAGAGGGTAAAATCTACCTACTGAAGAAAGAGGGAGAAAATCATCTTCTAATACTTGTTTCATTTTCATTCAGTCAATGACTTTAAGCTACTTAACTTAGTTGGGCTTCATATTCTCAATCATTAACTCAAGGCTATATACTCAAGCATTTTATAAAATTATAATCTACAGGACTTTTTGCTGTCAAACTCCAATAGACTACCATCTTCCCGCCTTCATGAAGGATCTGTCCCCTCAATGCTATATACTATATGAGAATTTTAACTATTTTTAAAGGAACTTATGGTAAAATAGTCTGTACCATTATTCCAGAGCTTATATGGCATTTATATTACTATTCTTGGTGAAACTTACTTGTAACAAGTCTAACCACCCATAACTGTTGTTTTAACACATTTGTATTTGTTTTACTTTCAATAGAGCATAATTCTTCTACTTTGTTTTCCCCAATCTTTGCTTTTCTGGGCTAAATTAAATCACACTGGCCTTTTAATCTTTCCTTACAAATGAGTGTCCAAATTTCAAGCAGTTCCAACTCTTCTGTATCTTTTTTCATAACCCACAGTCACATAATTGATCTGTTTGGTGGAAAAGTAAACTGATACAGAGAAGAAATCCATCCAGCCAGCTGTTTATACAGAAAAAACTACTTTTGATTGCATGTTCCTTTTTTTCAAATAGTTTTTATAGCCTAAAAGAACAGAATCTGAAATGGACAGAATACTCAAGGAAAACTGTAATAAATGAGCTTAAGGCAATAATTTTTTACGGGTTTAAAGTGTTAGATGTCTATGCATATTTTACAGTACAATTCGTTTAGGCTTAATTTAGTTGTAATAATAGCTATTTTCATTTCAGCTAGGCACATTCCCCATAGGTTTCTATCTATTAAGTATATTTGATCAGGCCAGAACTGGACATGATTGAAAAACTTAGACGCATATTTGTCCTAATCTATCTTTGTGACTATCCAAGTGTAATAACCCAACACACTCATTTATTTGTAAGAAACAAGAGAAGAAAATGAGTTGGATAGAAAATTGTACCATGGAAATTTTTAGACCATTTAATCAAGTTAGCTTTATAGGCTTAAAAAAATCTTAATGACTTTAAGATAATAGGAATGGGGGAGGGAACCCAACCAACAGTTTAGGATCCACTACTAGAGTAATACAACTTACCTAATAAATGCATAACCAATTGTCATTGCCATACTCCTTCCCTATGGCTTATTGGAGCTTTAGAGACAGATAGACTTGGATCAAAATTCTACCTTCTCCCTTTATTTAACTCTGTAATTTCATATCTCTGATCATCAAGTTTCTTAGCTGAAAAACAGGATAATGATATTTCACTGGCTCCATGGTTCTGAGATTTATATAAGATATAAGGGGTACAAAACATTCATCAGAGTGCCTGGAATACAGTAGGTGGTTGTGGTGAACTAAAGATGGCTAAACACTTACTACTCCTACCATCTACCAACAGACTCTGTTTCTTCCTACCTTGAATATGAGTCTTTTCTGAGACTTGCTTTGATCAAAGGAATGCAGCCATAATGTTGCCATATAAATTCCAAAGCTGGACCTTAAGAGATGCAACTTTCCCTATCATGCTAGGAATGCTCCTTCTTTGACCACAGCCACCAAGCCATGAGAAGCTCAAGCCACATACAAAAGCCATATGGAGAAGACCCAAGGCACTTGAGGGTCAGTAAGTCCTATGCACCAACCACATGAGTGAGCCATCTTGGATGCTCTAGGCCAGTCAGAGCTCCAAATAAAAGTAGCCCTAGGCAATACTACACAGAAAAAGATAACCACCCAGCCATGCCTAGTCAACCCACAGACTCAAGAGATCATAGTTTTATTTTCCTAAGCCACAAAATTCTAAATTAAGCCACTAAATTCTTAAGTTTGTTACATAGCAATAGATAGCCAAGAGAATGTTCAATAAAGGGAGCAGTTATTATTATTTTTCTCTAATGATGAGGGAAAATAACAAATGCTAGTATTTCATTGTTCTACTTGAAGACTTGAAGGTCAATATATCCCGTACTGCTACCCAATGTCAAAGCACTGGGGAAATAAAATATAGGTGCTTTGCCAAGAAAAAAAAAAAAAAAGGAAAATTTCACTTATATAAAATATTTCTAGAAGGACTAGCATTTTCTCTCCATTTATCCTTGACTATAGTGTGAGCCCTCTCATTTTATCACACACGTGTGAGTTCTTCAGTGACTATAAATGATAGGACAGAGAATATGCTTGTCCTGAAATCAGACATCACGGCCTGTTTAAAGGGTGCAGCTCTCAAAAGACTCACTCATTGTTCTTTGCCCATCACCTTCCAAGATGTACCTTCTGTTTGCCTCCCTGCTCTCTGTCCCATCTATCTTTTTGGACATCATAGACCTAGCACCTAACTTGCTTATCTGTCCTCATTTCTTACCTTTAAAGACATTCTGTACCTTCTTTATAGAGGTTTTTAAGCTTCTCCCTAGGCTTACTATGTCTTTCTCTCCTCCTACCCTTGACCTTGAATAGTTATCTCCCTAGAGCTATCACATATAATGGACACTACTTTTAGATTTCCAGTCTTGGCCTTTCTTGTCCTACACTGAATCATTATTGCTATGCCCAGTGAGGCACTAGACATGGTATTACCTTAATTGCAGGTATATACATGCACAATGTCTTCTTTCCCCAGGGCACACATGAATGAAAATTATAGTAATCTACAAAACAAAATGGTTATGTGATTCTAGGTAAATTTCCTAATAGAGGTGACAGTATCAAAATATAAAACTGCATATTCAGTGACGAGTCATATTCTTTGCTTTCAATATATAACTAAGCTCCTGAATTCCTTGAAAGTTTCTACTTCCAGGGGAGCAAATTTTTGCCATCTTTGGTGGGATCTGTAATCAAATATAATAACATGGGGGCAGCTGAGCAATTATTATGACATGCTTGGCATGAGTATATTAAAGCTGTCCTGTTTTAAGGAAGCCACCTTTCCTTTACCAGAAGAGGCCACAACCAATTTGAGAACAGAGTATTTACTATGTATTTACAATGTGAAGAAAATGCTTATTGTAGATTAGAGTGATTTAAGATTTTACTATGAATAATATAATTTGTTCAGGAAATTTCCTCTTAAACATAGTAATTATTTTAATAATTTCTTCTCTGGCAATTTTTCCCACTGTGCTGTTATAATTGAGATAACTCAATTAAACCACAGAAATTTTAAAGTATTCAAAATTGCAGCAGTTTTCATTCTATGTGGATTTGAAAAAAAAAATTTCTTCTAAAAACTTCATTTTGAAGAAATGTTTTATATATTTACCCTTTAGCTATGTGTTTCTTGGCTGCCTCGATCTACCTCCATCTACATGGTAACAACCATTGATATTTCACAAGAGTAGGTCTCCTGGCAAGGATAATTCAGACTGCAAGGGAAGCGGGGATTCATGCTGAGATCGAGAAAGCCAAAGAAGTAAGGATCACACTTAGAAGCACTGCCTGTCCAACATGGACTTGAACAAGAATGTAGAAAAAGCAAATCTAACAACTTATTAGTGGCATGGATAGAAATATTTAGATGACTAGCATGTAAGGATCATGGGCATGATGGGAGGGGCCGCCTAATGAGGTTCCTTTCATTTTTACATTTGTATAGTCATGTTCAATTTACAAAGAAGATCTTCACCCTTTATCTCATTCAGTTCTTACAACAAACATGTGATGGAGGCCTGGATAGTAATGTTTTTCCCTTTTTTACTTAAGGGAAACGAGATTCCAAAAAGATGGAAGACTTTCCTAATATTATTACTTTCATTAGGTAATCCAAGACAGCTAATAAGACAGAGTTGTCATTATCTGTGTCTTCTGACTGCTGGGCTTGGGTCCTTGACGATATCATTCTATGGCTCAAATTTTGAGACATAAAGTTGTGAGTAGTAATAGATGAGTTTAGAAAGCACATGAAAGATCACATCTTCCCAATGCTGAGGAAGAACTGGAATTAGTTATCTTAATAGGATGTATGTTAAGTATATACTTCTTTATTAAAAATCTTTCTGATATATGCACTGAAACTATATCTGTGTGGAATTCCTGTTTATTGTCATAAGGAAAGCTAAAGAAGCTTTCTAACAGGAAATCAGTAAAAAGTACCATTTTATTTGATATGCTAATTATTCACTAATGTGGTGACCTCACTCATGTGGGTGTGGTGCAGAGCCAAACAAGATTCTAGCTTTAAGAATATTATGTAGAGGTGCTGTTTACCTTATCTGCCTACTTCCTGGAGCTGTCATTTGGGACCTTCCCACCCAGGCAAGCAACCGCTATAAAATACATTTTCTTTTTTTTTAAACTCAGGATTTTGTGAAGGCAACAGAAAAATTGAGATGAACAAATGATTACTATGCCTGCAAACTGTAGTAAAGTGTCAAATATAATTTGAGTCTACAACAAACTATAGGTAATATGTCCATGGTTAGAGCAAAATATTCTCTAGAAATTATGGAAACATTTAAAGAAATGTACTCAAAAGAAATATTTATCATCAAGACTAGTATTCGTATTATGCTTTTATCCTTGAACATTGATCTACTTTCTGCTTATTACGAGCTTAGACTGATCAAGAGTAGAAGGCTATTTCCTCATATTAAGGCCTTTATCACAAATGGCAGATTATCCGGAAATTCTTTGTTTCTCAGTTTGCAGTTATTTGAAAATAGTCTTAGCCATATTCCTAAAGTGGTTTTCTTTCCATAAATATGCTTCACAAATTGCCCATGATTAGTTGTTGATTACTATGGAGCTCTCCATTTGTGTGGCACTACAGCTCTGCCTCTCTGTATGCTCTCTTTGCTGGGAGCTCATTTAGCTCTGAAAATGCTAGCTGTAGCCTCTGTAAACTGCTGTTTCTCCAATCTGCCTCCTGTCTTTTACTCAGCTGCTTCAGGGTCCTACAGCAATGGGAAGGGCTTTCTTCGTTCCTGGCTATTTCCAAGAAAGTGGAGTAACTTTCAGATCAGTCAGTGATAGAAAAATAATCTGCCTCAGTTGCAGATATTCTATGCCAATGTTGTTTAAATTGCGGTTAGAGACCTACAGGTCCTGAAACCGGAATAGAATCTTAAACTGTGAATGAGATTTGTGTTTATAACTGGTAACTGGTAAGTTTTAATATAAGGCATATTTCTTATTTTGGATCATGATTTTAAAAACTTTGAAAGTTACTCTTCTTTGTTGTTTAATGTATAAAAGTAGGTATCTAACTGTTGGCAAATATTTGAGATTTTACTCTTAAGCTTTTCAGGTTCACTGTGGGATACATCTATATTGGACAATTGAAACCATTATATAAGTGTTGTGAAAAAAATTCTTTTATTTGTCACTGGTCAAAGACTTCTCAATATGGGACAGCCTGATATGTGAGAAGAACACAGACTTCTGAGCTGGATGGCCTTTGGCTTCGAATCTGTTTCTACATCTGCTTAGTTGCAGGTCTTGAGTAAGTCACTTAATTTCTTTCAGCCTCAGTCTCCTCACCTGCAACACTCGGATAATACTTATCTCACATGGCTGTTTTAAGGATTAGAGAAATGCATGTAAAGCACTTGGCATAGAAAGTGCTCAGTATATGGATAC
This sequence comes from Mustela nigripes, assembly GCF_022355385.1. NCBI lineage: Eukaryota > Metazoa > Chordata > Mammalia > Carnivora > Mustelidae > Mustela > Mustela nigripes. The sequence goes on along the minus strand of NC_081559.1, from coordinate 63,328,618 downwards.
TATAATTCTAGCAGTGGAAGGATGGTTTATAAGAAGTATTAAGGAAAATTATGGAGATATTAGAGTAGTTTCAGCTTAAAGTAAATGAGACCACAGCAAATGATTTTTAAAAATCTGAAATATGTAGGGGCCCCTGAGTGGCTCAGTCAGTTAAGTGTCCAACTCTTGGTTTCAGCTCAGGTCATGATCTCATGGGTCCCAGGATCAAGCTGGCAATGGGCTCTGCACTCAGTGGGGGCTTTCTTGAGATTTTCTCCCTTTACCCCTCCCCCCACACACTCACTCTCTCTCTGTCTCTCTAAAATAAATACATCTTTTTTAAAAATCTGAAATATGTAGGGAATTCACTCTGGAATTGAAACAAAATGATAAGAACTTCTATGACCTAAGAGTCAACTATAATCTAGTTGTCCATCATAGAGGTCAAAACAGCTTAATCTGACAGTTAAGAGAATCTAGTTAGATATAAAAATAAATTTTATTTAAAAACTTCAAAGTGGCTAGATAATCCGGCAATTCAAATCCTAGGTATACAAATATTCAAGAAAAATGGAAACATAAGTTGATATAAAAAATTAAACATGAGTGTTTATAACAGCTTTATTTATAATAGCAAAAAGTGGAAACAATACCTTTAGAATGAATAAACATCGGGTTGGATAAACAAAATGTGGTATATCTGCACAAAAGAATATAATTTAGCTACGAACAGGAATGAAATACTGATACATGCTGTCGATCAACCTGGATGAACCTAGAAAGTATTATGCTAAGTAAAAGAAGTCAGTCACAAAAGTTCATGTATTATATGATTCCATTTATATAAAATGATCAGAATAGGCTAATGAGTAGAGATAACAAGTAGATTAGTGACTACTTAGGGCCAGGGAACTGGAGGGATTTGGGTAATACTGAAAGGGTATAGGTATCTTTTTGAGATCAGGAAAATAGTTGAAATTTGATTATGCTGATAGTTGCACAACTCTGTGCATATATTATAAACTACAGAGTACCCTTTAAATGGGTGAATTATATCATTTGTGAATTATATTCTAAGAAAGTTGTAAAATAATGACTAAACATTGAGAAAGGTTATAAAAGCTACGATGCCCTAATACTTCGTGGGCCTGTGCTCTCCCAAATTGATTTTGGGATGTTGCTATTGTGGGTATTTCTTAATTTTTTGCCAAATTTTTGTCCTACTTTGGTTTTGAAGATCATTGCAGTCTGGATATTTTTAGAATTTTCCTCCTTTAAGGATTTTTGTTATTCTGAGCTGGCTCTCTCAATATAGGGGAGAAATAAATAATGCATCGAGTAACACAAAAGTAGATTGGTAATGTATAACATCAAATGCTTGCAAAAGCATGCATCATACAGAGACACATTTCTGCTACATATAGATAAAAATGAGATAAAATTGTCCCATTTTCTTTTTTTGCTTATTGCTGTCTTTTTCCATATCTATAATTAATGATCAACCACCAAGTATTTAATACCCTAGATACAACTAACTTTTCTACAGAAATAACCTGTCAGAAATGGGAAAAAACACATGTGCAGTTGGTAGTGTATCAGAATTGTTCAATTCTGTAGCAATAACAATTTTAGCCACAAAGCAGTGCACATTGTGATAAAGGATCTGATGTCAGTCTACATTTATCTAAAGTTAGGAATATGTAAGATGTAAAATGAAATGTTCTACTACAAACTGACACACAGTTTGGTGATACACAACAAAAATATTTAATTTGGGGATATTCTTATGACATGTGGGAAAAAACACCCACAAAATCACAGCTTTCTTCAACACATGCATCTCGAAAAATTGCCTGTCTCTTGCCACCTATGTAATGTGAAGTCTAATTTATAACAAGGCTTGTAATGGGCTCTTAAATGTGCTGTACAGATGGGGATTTTGATAATATCATCGAAAACCAAAAGCAGAAATGCGATCTGTCTGCTTTTTGGATTTGTTATCTTCATAAAATGGAATCTCATTATTTTTCCCTTCTTTGATTATTTTATCTTCTATTATGGATGAGTTATACTCCAGATTCTAAAAGTCATACAAAACATAATGAAAAAGAATGAAATCCGATTCATCATAAAATATTATTAGTTATAATAATTTCTGAATCAGAGAGAACTGAATATTTTGCATCTAATAACTTATCTCGAAAGCCAATGCAGTTACAGGGAACTTGGGATAATGGTGAGAATTGTGAGCTGAGGACCCTAATTGTACCTGCTGTGTGGCTCACATTGAGCAAGCAATCATTCTTTGAGCCTCATTTTTCCCATTTGTAAAGAAAAGGCCTTTGGGACCAGATGACCTCTATCTGTATAACATTTTTTTAAGCGTTGGCAGTTTATGATTGTTTGATATGGGACTGGACAATCTGAAAGACTAACAGAGAAGAGAATGCATATCCTTTTCTATCACATTTTCATTAAGCCACCTCTATAGCAAAGTCTGTCTGCTAAGAGTTTTAAGCAATTATGATTTTAAGTCAATAAAATGGAATGATTGAATCCAGTTCAGATACCGTTACAAGGATGCCTATTATACATGTAATAAACACCTAAAGCTAATAAGGGAAACCTTATTCTACAAGACACTAATAGTGGACATGCCATCTGAGAACGTGTCAGGGAAAAACATTTTACTTTAGTTCTTTGGGGTAGAGTAAGTAGATTATACCTGAGTCTATATCTGATTCTTGCTATAACATTTTTCTAAATGCTGCTTATGAAGTTTTTTGGGGGTAGAACTTTCTCTCCATTTTATGAGTACTGTTCTTTATTTGTGGTAAAATTTCAATTCTGCATAACATCTGGTATGTGAGGCAATTTACACTGAATCTTTTTGCCAGTCATATTGGCTGTCTCCTAACTTTGAAGAACTAATAGTTTATTTAGACAATTTCTTGAAATATTAAAGCAAAGGAATATATTCTACAATATGTAGTATGTAAATTCAAATACATATATATGAGTGTCTATATACATAATATATATACACATATATTCAGATATATATAAATACCTATGTATATGTATTATATATATGTATATATATAGAGAGAGAAGATACGCACAAAAGAGAACTGAGCATTAGAACATAAAGATAAATTACATTAATTGATCTACATTAATTTATTTGGTTATTTTAGCTTTGCCTAAATTTTTCAATAATGGAACAAATGTTATTTCACTGTCAGTATACACCCAAATGATAACTGTTAGAATTGCCTAGTTTGTGTTGACAGCAGAAAACAGAACTATCTTAGATGCTAACGTCTTACCATTACCTAGTCTCTCATATAAATATCAAGAAATCTAATGAGATTTAAGTTTCTGAACATAGTTTAAAGATGCTAACTATTTGGGCAGAGGCAAAATTGTTCCTAATATTCAAAGATGGCATTACTGGACTTTCATTTTTATATGTTTTTCCCCCAGCAGCAGAAAAATGACCTCAACATACACCTAAAAAATGGATGCCTAGATTTGGAATCAAGTTCTTCCACTGAATGAAACTACAGAACATTAAGGTTTTAGCTCCAATAACACCTCGTTCTAGAAAGTAACAGACAATGCCTGGTAATGGCTTTGCAAACTAGAGCTAATTCAGCGAAGACAGGTGATGTGGCAATATATGGAAATCCTACTGGACCAGATCTTCTTCATCGTCAATTGGGGCCTCTATTTCATAGCGATTTTATACCTTTTATACATTCTGCCCCTGAGTGGTAGCTATAGCAATGGCACACTAGAGAAGTAGAAGGGTATCGATGACCCATTAAAACTTGACAGTAGACACACATTACCAATATTAGTGGATAATACTCTGGAATAGTGGTCACTAAATCTATAGTCTCACTCTGCCACTCACTACTTGCATGCTCCCGGATAAGTCATACATTCTCTAATTCTTACCATCCTTAAAATAAGAGATCTGGATGGACTCTCAAATGCCTTCCATAACCAATTTGACATTTACATAATCTTTTACAACACACAAAATATTTCCACAAATCTTATGACATTTAATTCACACAACTATGTTGGTTATTTATGCCATTCTTATTTTATAAATAATTACATTGAGGCCGCTCCACAAAAAACATGTAATAAATGTGTCAACCAAGTTCCCTTTAATATTATTCAACTGCTGAGGGCACTAATGCGGTCATTTTAATGCATATTATTTAAGTGTATCATGGTTTTCTACAATATTCCTGTTTTATATTTTTAGATTGTCTATTACAGGGGATAAAACTAAAGGGCAGAAAAATTAGGTGAATCTCAATAAACAAGAATTTGATCATTTATTGAACATTTATTATGTGGTATATACTATAATAAGTGTGACATACAGATTATTTCTAATTCAACTATCCTTCAAGTGTGTCACAATATCATCCCTGTTTTGCAGATGAAAATAAATTAGACTTGGAATGTAGGTACATCAAAATAGTTGTGTAACTAGTAAATGGTAGAGACATGTTTGGAACTTAGATAAAAATCACTCCAAAGATGGTTTTTCTCTCCACTACAGCACACTGCATTTCTCTCTCTTTTCTTTTTTAAAAGACTTAGTTATTTTATTTGAGAGAGAGAGAGTGAGAGAGATCACGCATGTGTGCATGCATGCAAGTGGGGGCAGGGGCAGAGGGAGAGAAAGAGGGGGATAAGCAGACTCCCAGCTGAGCAAGGAGCCCAACTCTGTGTTCGATTCCATGACCCCAAGATCATGACTTGAGCAGAAATAAAAAGTTGGATGCTCAACTGACTGAGCCACCCAGACACTTCCACAATAACCTCTGTCTTTCAATAAAACGAACAAGTATGTAAAAATGCAAATATATATACAGCCCGGTGGTGTTAAATCTAACAGGCACCGTTAAATAAGACACTTAACATCCTAGGTACTTCCTGTTACAACTGGTATTCTCAGCAAATGACCTGCCATTCTCTGAGTTTAGGTTGTTCTCATTCCATTCCCCTCAATGGATGCTTAAGGCATGGCCTAAATACAATGAGCACATTCACCAGCTACCTATGCTCTTTTCAGCTAAAAGGGAAAAATTTAATTTCCCTCCTCAAGAGACCAAACTGCAAGTGCACAAACTAATTAACCATTACCAACTGACGTATGTTACACTGCTGAAGGAGACCAGGGAGCCCCGCACAATTTTCTCCTAGGAGGGCTCCTAGCACCATTTCCTTCTCTTACAAAACAACAGTATTAGAATGTAAGAAGATAAAGTCAGAAGAATTGAAAAGCCTAAATTGCTCTAGAATTAGTAATAAGCATTATGTGCATATAGCAACACAGAAATAGACAAAACAGCCCTCTTAATCTCTCTCACTTGGTCTTTGATATTTTAGGACCAAGAAATGACTTTCATTTTTATGCTACCAAAATACATAAGCTTACACTTCAATTCACATCAGTATTAAGTTGTGTGCTCCTTACATTTTGGTGGATTAGTGTTGGAAATTATATTTCTAAAGTGATTAATATCTGTCCCTTTCCTTCAAGGTGAAGTCATCAGTGAAAGCCATTGGCCAGTGCTAAAGAATATCCATGGTGTTTTGAGTTTGGGAGACTCAGTGACTTTCCAGCTTATTTTTTAAAATATAAAGCAGAATATTTTAATAAATTACATACACATGTGAATGAAGACACAACATTTCAAAATATTCTTAGACAATCTGCAGGTCATACTTGCCTGTGATTTAACAGGATCATCTTTTCTCTAATAGTGTTTAAATAGTGTTTAAAGAAGAATACAATGGTGAAACAAATTAATGAGACAACAGATGATGTCGGTGGGTGGTCTAAAACAGACAGCTACACGTGTGACTTACTCGTATACATTTTTTTTAAAGGTTTTTTAAAAATATTTATTTATTTGACAGACAGAAATCACAAGTAGGCAGAGAGGCAGGCAGAGAGAGGGGGAGGCAGGCTTCCTGCTGAGCAGAGAGCCCGACGCGGGGCTTGATCCCAGGACCCCGAGATCATGACCTGAGCTGAAGGCAGAGGCTTTAACCCACTGAGCCACCCAGGCGCCCCTCGTATACATTTTTACTCTATGACCTCTAGGGAGCTTTACAACCAGTTTTAGTTCCATAGTGTTGATCTTTCATTGTCATCTCCACCATGACTTTTACTCTGCTCCTCACATGTGGCTACCCTGTCCTATCTTCCTACTCTCTCCCTCTATCTTCCAACCTGCTGCATCCTTTTGTATGCCTGACTTCCAGCTCCACCATTAAAGTTCAGAATAAGTAGATGCCTACAACTTTGTCCATTACCCAAATTTTTCATACAAATTTGTAAGGCAGAGCTCTGAAGGCAGAGCAGACTAAGTGGCTAAACTTGATAAACCACGCTGAAAAAAAAATGTCTTGATATGACAATAAACCGGGTTCTTGTGAATACATCAAATCATAATTTGATTACGCTATGTTATTGGGAAATATGTGCATTATTTTACTATAAAGTCATGACATTTTGGTCAACCCATTAATCCAGAATATTATTTATAATGATAAAAACCTGATTGAAAAATAAATATATGGAAATACACAATATATATTCGGTAAAAGCCAATAATCTATAATTTACTGAGCATCATGTACTAAGGACGTGCTTTGCCTCCACTAGTCTAATGGTACCTATGCGAGAAGTAGCAAAATCTAAATTTTGACATTTACACTCAAAACCTCTGAAAACAAAGTTTTTTAGCAGTTGACAGGAAACACAAGCCTTGCCATGGACTCTGTGCAGGGGTGGGTACTTTATTTCAGCATCCCCCACCTTCTAAATATTAACATTTTCATTTCACCTGTATTTCTTCAAATAATGGGAATGCCTTTTGGGTCACATGGATTTTTCAAATAGCTTGGTGTCAGGAAATTCATAAAACTACATTCAATGTAGCCACTAATAAGTCACTTTAAATGGTCTAGAACAGTAGTTCTTAATCTTTTTAATCACAGATTTCTTTGAGAATCTATTGAAAGCTTTTACTTACACTTTCAAGTCATTTCCAAAAAAGTCATTTCTCAAGATTAGGTGGTTAGAAGTTAAAAATACAATAGGCAATGGAGACAGAGAGGAAATAAAAATAGGAAGAATGATGAAGTTTAGGGTTGATGTACAAAATGTTTCCCTTAAAGCCCATAGATTTGTTGGAGGTGGACCCAAGCTTTGTTGCTGAGCCGCTAATTATTCAGATCATTATGACTTTCAATGTTAATGAAATAAAAATAAAACATCCCTACACTGTGCTATTAGAAAACTGCCTGTGTTTTATTGTATCTGTAATAAAAATTTAAAGTAGGTTACAATGATTTTTCCCCCAACATAATATATAATTTTAACGCGATCTAATAAAAATCCTAGTGAGTGGTACTAGTGTCAGGATAGGAAGACAGATTAATGGAATGAAATAAAAGTTGAGAAAGAGATCCAATTATATCAGAATTGTGTGATAAAATTGCAATATTACATTTCTGGGCAAAGTGTAGATTATTTAACAAATAATGCTAGAATAAGTAGATTGTTATTTTAAAAATCAAAAATTTTTGATCCCTACCTTACACTTTGTAACAAAATACATTTTAGGTTAAGTTTTGAAAAAAAGTCATAAAACAATTATAAGTAACATGACCTTTTGTCAAAACTTGGAGTAGGGAAGGCTCTCCTAAGCATAACAATGAAGACCAAAACCATAAAAGACTGATAAGTCTAATTGCTTACAGATTTAAAACTTCTATATATCAAAAACATTGTAAAAAGAAAAAAATTTAGGAATTTAGAAAATATTTAGAAAATGGATATATGTATATATATATGAATTCGTATACAGATGCATATAAATGGATGTATGTGTGTGTGTATACACAGAAAGAGAGAGAGAGGGAGAAAGAGGGAGATTGCAACTGAAAATGAGTTCAAGGGACGCCTGGGTGGCTGAGTTGGTTGAGCAGCTGCCTTCAGCTTAGGTCATGATCCAGTCCCGAATCGGGCTCCTTGCTCAGGAGGGAGCCTGCTTCTCCCTCTGCCTCTGCCTGCCACTCTCTCTGCCTGCGCTCACTCTCTGTCAAATAAATAAATAAAATCTTTGGGAAAAAAAAAAGAAAAGAAAAAGAAAATGAGCTTAAAATTAGTAAGAATAACCTGAATAGCATAAAGAGGGTTGAAATGGCATGTAGAAACAATTCTTTCTAAAAGAAATTCAAATGTCAGTGAACACATGGAAACATTCAACTACCAGAGAAATCAAATGAAAGCAAATAAAATATTAAGATGGCAATGAACCTGATAAAAATCGAAAAAATAACAACCATTGTAGGTATAGATCTTGAAAACTGGTGCTCTTATATGCTACTGTGGGAAGTGTAAATTGGTTCAAAATTTCAAGAAAACAATTTAACAGTGTGTATAAAAAAGTCTAAAATAGCATTTGCTCTACGATATCTTTTACCATTTAATACATACAATACCGGTCGCTTACACAAATACATGTGGAATCTATATTGGTACCTTTTTTTTCTTTTGGTTTTATTTACATAAAGGTTCATATTTGTTAGGAAGAGTAGATGGAAAACATATACCACAATGTTATCAGTGGCAATTATGGGTTTTTGAGATCACAGGTAATTTAAATTAGTTTTCTATTTGTGTGCCCATGTTTTGACTAGATAGAGGTCCCAATTTGGAAACAAGAAGCGTACATCTCTGTGTACCGTCCTGAGATGGTTATTTTCAGAAGCACAGTGGGGTTCCTAAGCACATTTATTATGCAGAAGCAAAGAAGAGCAAAGTGTGTTTAAAGGTGCAATGACTTCATCAGGACCAGTGAGCAAATTCTCATCAGTGCCAGTCAATTTCTAATCCTCAAATATTTAACAGTGCACTATACTTCCATCTAATGAGACTTTGTGTAACAACACAGCAGCTATTGGCTGACTCCACGAAGGGACCTGAATTTTGTTTCCAAAGGACAGTAAAAGAATTAGTTAAGATTCCCTCTTCAATTACACTCAAAAGGTTATAGACTTTTTTCTAAGATAACATAAATATATAGCAGTGGACTAGACTGGAGAGTTTGCAAAAAGATTAATTAATGGTAAATGGTTCAACATCAGTTACAGAAATTTAGGACTAAATTTTAATAATATAATTCAAATAGTCTTGTGAAGAATATACGAATTCAGTATTCAGTGAGAACAGATTTCATGTCCCATAGCTTCTGAGGTAAAGAAAATTTTGTTTTAATTAAGAAGAAGTCAATAATTTATAGAAAATGCTTTAGATTCTGGAAGCACGTTGGAAGCTTTCTTTTTTCTACTGCGTTATGCTGGGCCCAATAAACAATGAGGAGGTAGTATTAGGTAGACTTTAAAACTTAGGCCAGTAGCTCCTGCATTTACTGTGTGATACCCTATAAATATTTTGTGCACCTTAGTTATCTGACTCATAAAGTAAGGATAATAGCAAGCCCATATGGGATCTACAAAGAGGAAATTAGTGAGTGATCCTATTTAATAGTAGCATCTACGAACAAGCCATGTTTTAAAAGGTTGTGACAAATAATAAGTATCCAATAAATAAACTATCAATAAAATGACAATGTTTTATAAATTATAAAATAAAACATATTGAATTGTTATATTATTAATTAATATTGCCCAGACATGGCAAGTTTCCCAGGCAGGCAGTGAAATATTTTTAAGAAAAATAACATGGATAGAAGCACAAAAACTGGGGTTGCATAGCATATAATATAATGAAGATCAATCAAGTGATAAAAAATATTAAAGGAATAATTAGAGGTCAAGGCAAGAGTGATAGTTACAGCTGCTTAGGGAAGGTGGGGTTAAAATAAGCTGTAGGGTTCTGGGATCGAGCCCTGTATCCCGCTCTCTGCTCGGCGGGGAGCCTGCTTCCTCCAATCTCTCTCTGCCTACTTGTGATTTCTGTCTGTCAAATAAATAAATAAAAATCTTTAAAAAAAAATAAGCCCTAGAAATAAAAGTAGGATTAAATTTGCTGGAGAAAAGGTAGGAGTATGAGATGTTTTAACTAAAATTTGTAGCTGAAGCAAACCAAATTTTATTATCCAATTTTGTACATTATTTCTTTTTCTGACTCTACTTTGTCCTCCTCTGTGGGAATACATATGCAATATAATTTGTTTTTTGTTACTGAATAGGCAGACCCTATATTTTTCTTCTTTAAAAAAACTTCAGGAAAATTTCAAGCTTACACACAAGTAGAAGAATCCCATCTTCCTTAACTCAGCTTCAAACTGGATATCAGTATTCCGACATTCTTATTCCATGTCATGGATTCATTAGCATATAACTTCAAGCACTGGGCTCTTAGTCATGACCAGCTTTAAATGTGTAGGTGAGGTAACTATGAAAATATGACTTTTTTTTATTATTGTGCTCGATGCCCCCAAGGGGCCTTCTGGACTTTGCTCATTGCTTCCTGGAATAAGGAAGGATTAAAGGATTTTGTTCAAAACAAATAGTCTCCCATAAGTTGAATCACTCTTTTAAGAAAACTTTTAAAAAATTGAATAATAACGTAAATACAGAAAAATGTGCAAATTGAAGATATACACTGAATTGAGGAACACTCCCAGTGAATATGTTTGGGTAACTATCACCCACTTCAAGAAACGGTCTAGAACGTGGATACTTCCCTTGTGCTGTCCTAGGCATTATTTCCCCCAATTTTTACCTCTCACCACAGATCAGTTTTGCTTGTTTTTGAGTTCATGCATACATATATTATGCATTCTTTTGTGCCTCCTCAAGGTGAACAACACCATGTGTTCAAGACAAGCACCCATACTGTTTTTATGATAACATATTCCTCTACAGTATGAATATACCCAAATTTATATACTCTGTTATTGATGGATATTTGAGTTGTTTCTACTTTTTAAAAATATTATAAGGAATGCTGTTATAGTTTTTTACATCTGTCTTTTGGAACTATTCATTGCTATTGGGTAAAAATCTAGGAGTAGAATTATTGGATCATACTGATGGATATTCAGTTTGGTAGATTTGGCAAAAATGGGTTTTCCAAAGTGGATACAAATTATATTTCCATCAGTTGTAAGTGTGCAATTTAAAAAATTTTTTAATTTATTTAGTTGTCAGAGAGAAAAAAAGAGAGAGAGAGAGAGAGCACAGCAGGGGGAACTGCAGAAGGAGAAGGAGAAGTAGGCTCTCTGCTGAGCAGAGAGCCCGATGCGGGACTTGTTCCCAGGACACTGGGATCATGACCTGAGAAGACAGACATGCAATCGACTGAGCCATCCAGGCATCCTGTAAGTAGCAGTTTTTCACGTTTGTCATTTTCTTAAATTTTAGTCACATTCTGGTAGTTGTGTAAGTGTATCTAATTTGAAATTAATTTGCAGTTACCCAATGACCAAGGAAGTAATATGAGGAGCGTGCACCTCTGTGTTTGGATAGTCTCTTTTGTGAAGTGCTTAGTCAAATTGGTTGCCAATGTTTAAAGGAGCTTTCTGTTGTTTTTGTTTAATTGATTTATAGGACCTACTAAGATATTTAGGACATGAATTTTCTGTCCATTCTGATTATGGGCCCTGAACCCCAATTTCAGTTTGCTTACAGCCAAGACACTACTAAGAGCAATGCTCAGTTTTTGAGCTTAGTTCACGGCAAATTCCTCAGTGGAACAAGGGCTCATGTCTCTCTTCCCCCTTCCCCAGGAAATCCTGGCATCACTGTTACTCTTAATTCTAATTTTCACCTCCCTAGCCTTATGAAGTTGCTGAAAACTCCAGGTCACCACATTCTCCTTGGCCTCTCAACCCATGTCATTTAAGGAATGGCAAATATTTGGGGCTGAAAGGCAGAATAAATTCCAATTTCACTTCGATGCATTATCCTTCTCTGTAGGATCTCACAGTTGTTACCTCAGACAACTTAGTATTTTTTTAATCATTATTTTGCTATTGTAGCTCTTTTTAGAGATATGGTTAGTTTGATATAAGCTGTTTTGTCATATCTGGGAGCTGACTCTACATGTTGAACTCACCTAGATTTGTTTTTTAAATTTAAGCAGAATTTTGTGTATAAAAATATTTGGCAAGGGGGGAGTGCATGATTTTTTATCATTCTTAAAAATATGACAAAAAAAAATTCTATCACTGCTTTAATTTCTAGGAGCCCAAAAGAGACTTAAAAATGTTGGGGAGGGGCGCCTGGGTAGCTCACTGGGTTAAAGCTTCTGCCTTCGGCTCAGGTCATGATCCCAGGGTCCTGGGATAGAGCCCCGCATCGGGCTCTCTGCTTGGCCAGGAGCCTGCTTCCCTTCCTCTCTCTCTGCCTGTCTCTCTACCTACTTGTGATCCCTGTCTGTCAAATAAATAAACAAATAAAAATTTTGAAAAAATGTTGGGGATTGGCAAGAGGTAGAAAAAATAAGAATCCACTGTTGTGGATATTTCAAGTGATTCATCAAAATCCAAAAGATTACATATAAATGACCAAAACTGTAGGGGTAGAAAAATTTCCCTTCATTTATTCTTGATTCTTTGGTTGGTCCAATAATTAAATTGATTAAGACAGATTAACAAGAGAAAAGCAAACAAATGTTGTATATATGGGAGCCCCATAAAAATATGAGATGCCAAAACAGCCAGATGATTGAGGCTTATGTAACAACATCCTGAGCCAAGGAAAGAGGTGGGAATCTGGGGACCCAAAGAGGAGGAAGGGAAAGGCCATTCACAGGAAGGCAGAGGACAGTGTTTAGAAAACAAAAGTGTGCTGTTATACAGATAAGTTTCTTAGGTAAAACAAAGATTTCTCTTTGTGGGTGAGATTTTTCTCTCTGGGTGGCTCAGTCAGTTGAACCTTTGCTTTCAGCTGGTGGCGGGGGCGGGGAGGGGGGGACAGTTACCAGTCATGATCCCATGATCCTGGGGTTGAGTCCTGATTTGGGCTCCTTTCTCAGCAGGGAGCCTGCTTTTCCCTCTGCCTGCTCCCCCTGCTGGTTCCCCTGCTTGGGCTTGTGCTCCTCCCCCACCCCACCCCTGACAAATAAATAAATAAAATCTTAAAAAAAAAAAGAGAGAGAGAGATTTCTCTAGTAAGAGCTTCCTTCCTAGGACAGACCCCCTTCCCAGTATAAATCTAGGCAGGTGGGTGGTGGGAGAGCGGTGGGGAAGAAGTGTTTTTTCCTGAATCTGCTGAATTTTAAAAACATTTAGATCAAAATAATCTGTATGCCAAAGAGCCATATTTTGGGGTAGCAAAATCTACTCCCCTATAATACTGAAGGAGTTCAGAGTATGTCACCCCAAAATATGCCACTCTGACATAGGGTTATTTTGAGTTGAATGCATTGCAAAGAAGGAAACACACAAAAAACTTGTCCCCCTCCCTCTGTCTACCAGGAGCAACAGGTTGATTCTTCATCACCAGAGACAACTCTAGCCTCCACTACAGATGGCTCCAGCAAAATCAGCCTAACAAAGCTTACTAACTAGCTATTACCTTCCATTAGTTCTTCACATATTTACTTTCTCACAGTCTACCATCCCTAAAAGCCAAAACTTTTCCTTTGTCTCGGCACTTCTCTAAAAAAATGTGTGGTTCTTTATTCCTATACTATAGAAGCTCCGAGTTCTAACTATGCTTTTGAGATACTCATCACTGAGTTCCCCCACATGCATGTGTGATACGCGTGTTAATAGACTATGTTTGTTTTTCTCTTGTTAAGCTGTCTTTCATCACTTTATTCTGAATCCCCAGCTATTGAACCTAAGAGAGTACAGGAATTTTTTTCCTTCTGTAGTTTTGGCAATGCAGATGAGGACACCTGGGACACCCCATTTACCCCAGAGACTACCGTAAATCTTAGGACAACTGATCAAGCAAGCAAAGGTAATAATTCTTACCCAAATCAGCCTTTCCAATTTCTGTCTGTAGGGTCCAGGCAAAAAAGGATGGTAAAAATTTCTCCTTTCCAAATGAAGTTTAACAGGAAAAAATGTTTGTGTGAACTACTTCCTTGGGTATGTGGCATTTTGGCCATTTCTCTCTCAGGTAACCACAATTTCCTTTTGTCTCTGTCTTTTGTGTCATTTGTCATAAGGGAGACAAACTCATAGGGTAAAACACAAGCATACAATTCTATAAGCCTGTTGTTTGAGCTAGCTTCGCTGCCCGGTCAGTTTATAGTTCTCACCAGACCAGAGTCTGTTTGGATGACAAACTTTGCTGTGAGTCACCAATTAAAAAAACCAGATGAGATTCTCCCTCTGTCTTGTTTTGTGTCTTGAGAACTTGGCTTGAATCCAGTGAAAGTGTGCGTTCCCTGATTCTTCTGCTTCCTGGGAGATAGGGGTTCTTGGGCCTGCATCTGCAGACAGCCATCTGTCAAGATGAGGACCTGAGACATGTCCCTGTGGTCTGTGCCAGCTCTCAGAGGAATTTTTCCAAATAAGGGTGTCTCAGCCCATAAATACTTTTATCACCTTTTCCCTTCATTGCCTTGTCAAGTGCTAGGAAGATCCCATGCCTAAATAGTCTATTGCATTTCACAGATTAATGGCTCTGTGATTGAGGTATCTCATTTTTGTGGGAGACTGAGGTTTTCTTACTGTCTGAGAGAGTGAAGTCTTTGCTTTCTTTTACTATCTTTGGAAGTGATCTTTTTGAACTACGAGGGCCTACATCATCTGCACCCACTCCAGGGATGCCTCTTGCATCCATGTAAGCATTTGCTCTAAGCCTGGAAAGTTACCTCTGAGTCTTTCCATGGAAAGGGTTTCTGGTTTGTGTTGCAATTAGAATGGGTATAGTCTTGGTGATCCTATGTGTTGAAGGCTTGACAATGGATCTTCAGTTTGGAAAAATATATCTGAAAAATATCTACAAGGATTTTTAGAGAGCTCTTATCCTTTTTTTTTTTTTTTAAAGATTTTATTTACTTATTTGACAGACAGAGATCACAAGTAGGCAGAGAAGCAGACAGAGAGAGAGAGGAGGAAGCAGGCTCCCTGCTGAGCAGAGAGCTGGATGTGGGGCTAGATCCCAGGACCTTGGGCTCATGACCTGAGCCAAAGGCAGAGACCTTAACCCACTGAGCAACCCAGGCGCCCTGAGAGCTCTCGTCTTAAATAAATCTCCTATTGGTATCTACGGGAAGATCATATTAAACACAAGGGAAAAGAAGAAAGGAAAGAAATGGGAGAGTTCATTTCCTTGCCCTTAGTAGAAAGTGGAATTCAGGTTTAGAGCAAAATAAAACAAAAAGAACACTGCAAAAGATAATCAGGCAATAGTGAGACAAGCCAATACTTATAGCCAGGAAATAGCTTTAGCAAAGGTCCTGGGAACATACAGTAAGCCTATGTTAACTGTCTCTTATTCTATAATCAGACTCCAACAACTTCAGAACTTTTCATACAAAACTCTCGGCAAATATATTTTGGATCTCCCACCACAAAGAATTCACTGGACTGTCTACATTTAGGGGAAAGAAAAACTTCAAAAACAGTTGCCCTAGATTTCTGATAATAAACAAATATGTCCCCGAATTCCTTCTCCTTGTGACTTTTTGTTTAAAAAACATTACTAGTTTAATGGAACAGAACTAGAACAGAACTAGAATCTGTTCTCCTTGAGACAGGACACCACTGAAAACATTGTCTATATTACCAAAGCTTTAACTGGAATTTCATATTTAAGAATGATGTGCATAGAACCAAATATGACCAGACATATTTAATAAAGTAAGATTTATTTTATAGAGCCAGTATTTATAAGGCCTCTTGAAAAAAACTGGTCTGGTGCCTGACTTACAGGGTTCACAGATTTACAGGTAAGAATGTTCACTTCCTAGGAGGCCCAGGAATCTTAAAATATTTTGTGGACCTTAGGAAGAGAGAAATTTGCTGAATTTACAATTATTAAAGGAAAAGTCTCATGGCTACTTCTTAGTTTGAGTTCCCAGTCTCAAGAGGCTTTTAAAAGTCTAGTCTGAGATTCCCTATTAAAAGTGCCATTAAAAGAAAATAATATGGAGGTTCCTCGAAAAATTAAAAATAGAATTACCCTATGATCCAGTATTTGCACTACTAGGTATTTACCAAAAAGAAGACAAAAACACTAATTTGAAAGGATATGTGCACCCTTATGTTTACTGCGGCATTATTTACAATAACCACATTAGAGAAGTGGCCCAAGTGTCCGTTGATGGATGAATGGATAAAGAATATTCAACCATAAAAAAGAATAAAATCTTACCATTTGCAACAACATAGATAGAGCTAGAGAGTGTAATGCTAAGGGAAATAAGTCAGTCAGAGAAAGACAAATGCCACATGATTTCATTCATGTGTGGAATTTAAGAAACAAAACAAGTGAACAAAGGAAAAAAAGTAGAGACAAACCTAGAAGCAGACCCTTTACTATAGAGAACAAACAGATGATTACCAGAGGTGAGGTAGGTGGGGGAGATGGGTGGAATAGGTAACCGGGATTAAAAAGAGTGTACATATGATGAGCAGTGAGTAATGTACAGAATTGCTGAATCACTATTTGTACAGCTGAAACTACTATAACACTGGATGTTAACTATTTTGGAAAAAAATTAAAAATCTAATAAAAAAAATTCCCAGTAAAGCAAACTTAAAAAAAGAGCCTCTATAGCCAATCACTATTTTCATTGTACTTTTTTTTTTAAGATTTTATTTATTTATCTGATAGAAAGAGAGATCACAAGTAGGCAGAGAGGCAGGCAGACAGAGAGGGGGAAGCAGGCTCACCGCTGAGCAGAAAGCCTGATGTGGGGCTTGATGCGGGGCTCAATCCCAGGACCCTGAGATCATGACCTGAGCCAAAGGCAGAGACTTAAACCACTGAGCCACCCAGGTGCCCCATGTACTTTTTTTTTTAACTAAATATTTTATTTCTTTATTTGAGAGAGAGAGAGAGAGAGCATACACACCAGAGCACAAGCAGAGGAGAGAGGCAGAAGGAGAAGCAGACTCCCCCCTTAGCAGGAAGCCCAATGTGGGGCTCAATCCCAGGACTCTAGGATCATGACCAGAGCCAAAGGCAGACATCCAACCAACTGAGCCACCCAAGGATCCCCTTAATGCACTTTCAGAAATAACCAGACCAAGTTTAATGAGAGGAGGCTCATATAGTAAAAAAAAAAAAAAAAAAAAAAAAAAAAAAAAAAAAAAAAA